>NC_140943.1:146661275-146838775 GCF_014529385.1 Adiantum capillus-veneris
TGGTGGGTAAGGGAAAAGATTTTGTAGCTACATGATTAAAGTGAAAAGGCAAGTATATGGTCAATAAAAGACTAGGGAGGCAAGAATATCGTAGGGGTAAAGATTGGAAAAAGAATCCCAAGGAAGGAAAGGATGAGGCCACCAAGTTGTAACCTCACAAAAAGGAAAATTCATGGCAAGAATAAAAAAAAGATACAGTGGAAGAGCCAAAGAGAGTGGCATAGGGGTAGAAGAAGAAGGAGCTAGTGACCCCAAGAACAATCCGAAGAGGACACAAACATCCATAGATTAAGAGGCTAAGGAGGTAGATAAAGGAAGAGAAGAAGAAAGAAAAAGGAGGTAGACAAATAGACAAAGAAAGAGAAGAAGAAAGCCCCTGCCACTCCAAGGAAGAGCCCAAGGAGGACACATGTAACTCCTAGGAGCCCTATAGCAGCACAAGAAACACTTCAAAAGAGCTAGACTAGTACTTTTCAAAAGATTATGACATCCAAAAACATTTTGTAAAGCTCTTGTAAACAAACACTTTGTAAAGCAACATTACCTCTTGTAAAGTTAAACACTTTGAGTACCAACCAAGTAAACAGAGGGAGTCCAAATTAAGTAAATTGTTCACTACTACATGCAAACAAGTATGTGAATTTTAGTGAGCCTAGATCCAATGTAGTCTTTCAATCTCATGATCAACAATTCTAGTAGTGAAGCAATGATATCTGGCAGTGATTGGCATCGCTCATTTGTAGTCGATGAACATTGCATTTTAAATGCATCCCAACATATTCTATATGAGAATGGAGTCTAAGGTTGACATCATTGATGAGCCATCTAAATCACCATCTTCCTTGTATCACTTATGAACCATTTATTGAGAAAATGATAAATCAATCTAAAAATATCCTAAAGATAAACTAGTCAAAAGACTAGTATAGCCCCATGTTGAATAGGGAAATTAAGGTATGATGATAAATGACTCTCTACAATAAGTTATTGAGTTCTAGTGAAATAACATGATAGCCTTGGCAAAAACTATTGAGAATAGTAGGATTAGTGATACCATAATAATACCATGTTAGAATAAGAGGACACTAGAGACTAAATGTGACCAAAAACCAAACAACTATATCAATGGGTACAACTACCACACACTAGCACTAGACTAGTACGTGATGCATACATGCACAAGTATAAGACTCTTACTCTTACAAATAGAGTGGAGATAGATCTATTTAGACATGTGTGAGAGGATAAATTTAGATGAAAAATAGCATTAGGATATTCTTATTTAGAGGTAATAATTTCTTTTATACCTAACAAACCATGCTTTAGCACAAAGCTGAACTTAACTTGTGAGATGAGATGAAGTATAAGGTACCCAAAAAGAGGTGTGAGAGGTGCATAAATGGGGACAAAAATTCTAATAGGTTCAATGATGACTACCTCAACATAGCTCGTAGGAAAAACATGCATGGCTCGTAGGCTAAGCCAATGTTGTTCAGAGGTAAGTGTTTGTGGCTCAATGGTTAAGGGTATACCACCTTCGGAGAGAAACCATAAGAGATCCTCTTTGTACCAAAAGAGAAAAAAATAAGTTACATGACCCAATTATTAGGGTTCATTGGGTGCAA
The DNA here is from genome assembly GCF_014529385.1 of Adiantum capillus-veneris. Lineage (NCBI taxonomy): Eukaryota > Viridiplantae > Streptophyta > Polypodiopsida > Polypodiales > Pteridaceae > Adiantum > Adiantum capillus-veneris. The sequence continues at coordinate 146,662,901 of NC_140943.1, forward strand.
ATAGAAAGCCATGCAAGCTCTCTCTTTGGGCTCCACACTCACCAAGGTGGCCTTCATCCCTCCATTACTGAAAGATTTTATTCCCTTGCCTTTTTAAGCATGTCGGCACCTCATTTACTTTTTCATAATACCACCCTACCATCTACTCTCATAAAATGATGGCATCGACTTTTGCTCTTAGCTGTAGGCTAGTCAATTGGCGTGGTCACTAGATTGCATGATCGTTTCCTAGCCCTTTCTCAATTCGTTAGCAACATTTTCAAGCAAAAGAAATTGTGAAGATTATTTATCATTCTCTTGTTGGAAATAGGGTTGCAAGGAAACACACACAACTTGGAGAAGATGAAGAAGCTTGAGGCACACAACAGAGAGTATATTGCTTAGTGCACAATGAAAGATAAGTTACCCCTAGAATGATGGGTGTATATACAATGCACGGGGGGGGAAACCTCCCAGTGAGGGGAAAATACCCCCGCGATCCTGTGTGTTCACACACATCACTACCATATATGTATGGTAACATGTCATAAAATACAATATCTAACTTTACCAAATGATTTTCTCATATTAAACTGATCATTTAATATGGGAAGATAAAAGGGGAGCAAGAGTTAGGATATAGATATGTGCTTTTAGACCTATCTCAAAAGGGGACCAAAAGGAGAAATGGTTGCATCTCAATAGGGGTCCAAAAGGAGACGGTCTACCAAAGAGCAATGTGCAATAAGTGCTTCTAGATTTACCTTAGCAAGGGACCAAGAGGAGAGATGGTTACATCTCAATGGGGGTCCAAAAGGAGGTAGTCTATCAAAGAGCAACGTGCATCTAATGGAGCTTAAAAGAACTTAGGGTTAGCTTCATTAAAGACCTCCAAAAGTTAGTGTTAAAAAGTCATTTGACCTTAGGCAAGCTACGGCTAACCTTGAGGTGGGAATCATACCCAAGCATGAGGTGGTAAGATGCTTAAAGTGATTGTGGGAACCTTGCCCAAATCTTGAGGTGATTTTTATGCTTAAATGACTAAGGTTCTTGAAGTGTTCAATTCAAAGATAAACTCTCAAGAGGCATAAACGGTTTCCATGCTTAATTGACTAAGTGCTTGAAGTGTTTAATTCAAACCAAATGACTTAAGAAGCATAAAAGACACATGTCAAAATCCTCCACATGTGGTCCTCATGATGTGCTTGAATATTATTGGATAGGCTGTAAAGGGGTCCAATGAGAATTTAGATGCATAAAAATAAATAATTAAGTTCTTTCTCTCAAAGAGAAAAAAGAGGACACGTCCAACAAATGATAAAATTAAATAATATAAGAGAGAGAGAGAGAGAGAGAGAGAGAGAGAAAGAGAGAGGTGGACCAAGCATGAGAGGGGATATACTCTCCCACACACACACACTCTCTCATTGTGTGAAGTGCAAAGTGCAAGAGCTCCATCTCCTTGTCCAAGCTTGTTGAGAAATGGAGAGCCTACACCAAGACTCTTGGCTATGGAATGCAAATCAACCTAGAAACATGCTTCAATGCTTAAGCTTGCCATCTACTTAATCTTCATTACTATGCTATTATGCTATGCTAAGCAAGAAGAGTGATGATAAGTGAGGAACTATTTCTTTCTCCTATGGATGATTCTTCTTCCTCTTCCCTACCCTCATTCCCTGCTAGTTCTCTCCAACTTTGAAGGTGTTTGAAGCCTTGGGATTGAGGGTTGGGATAGTTAATTCTTTTTGCAAAGTTTATGTTATGCCCTTGATGCATGGCATCACCAAGGTCACAAGGAACACAAAGATTGTATTGTACCAAGTCTCTCTTGATGGGAGAATCTATAATACAAACGGCTTTTGGTGGGGAGACCATCGGCTCCAAGTAAATCAAGTCCTCAACTATTGTCGTGTTCTCTAATACTCTCTCTCTCTTACCAAAGTATTGTTCATGCCAAGTTAATCAAGTACTATGTTCATGTTGCTACCATCAATTAAGTTCACCCTCTATGTTCTCAAAGTGATTTCACAAAAATGCTCACTTTAATTCTCTTCATTCCACTATTCTCAAAGTTCATAGGCCATTTCCATTACAGTAACAAATCCCGTGGGAGTGATGCGGTGAACTAAAGCTAGCACCTAGTGTAAAAGGAAGTGTCATGTCATGCCCTAAGGACATGATTAATCCACAAAGGGGAGTAAGCCCAAAGCTTTACAGAAAGCTTCAAACTTCTCACGTGGCAATGCCTTTGTGAATAGATCTACAAGGTTGTCTTGTGTTGGCACATAAGCCAAGCTGATCTCTCCTATTGAGAGTCTCTCTCTGACATAGCGGTAATGCACCTCAATTTTTTTTGTGCGAGCATGGAAAGTTGAGTTCCTTGCAAATGCCAATGCGCTCTAACCATTAGTGTAAATAATGTTGGCAGTGTCCTATCCAACACCTAGATCATCCATAAGGTGTCTAAGCCATGCACACTCAACCATAGCTGTGAAGACTGTCGTGTACTTAGCCTCAATAATAGAAGTGGCCATAGTAGGTTGCTTCTTGCTCAATCATGATATGCACGAACTGCCGAGCATGAAACAAAAATCACTTGTGGACATAACAACCAGCCCAATTTGAATCCAAAAAAAGCATGTAAAACTGGCGGCAATGATCCCCCCTTGTGATAAAACAAGCCAAGATGTAAAGTGCCACTCAAGTAGCAAAAAATCCTCTTGACAACCTGCCAATGCTGAGACCCTGGGCTATGCATAAATTTGATGGCCTGTGAGACTACAAACTAAAGATCCGGCATCGTTTTGCATACATAAATGAGGAATCCAAAAACAGTTTGATAAAGAGTGACATCGACATGATCACCAACATCATGAAGACTCAATGTTAAACATGTTTCCATGGGAGTAGCAATAGGTTTGAAGTCCTCAATTCCAAATTTACATAGCAATGTCTCTATGCAGCTTGTTTGGCACAAGGCAATACCACCATCACACTGCTTAAACTATATTCCCAAGTAATGATGCAACAACCCCAAATCTTTCATCTTGAAAGTAGCATTCAAATAAGCCTTAAATTCAGCAATATGTGTCTCATTCGGTCAAGTGATCAACAAAACATCAACATAAAGAGCGACAATGAGAATTACATCACCCTCATGCTTTACATACAAAGTGCTTTCTGTTGGACTATTACGAAAGCCTGATTTAACCAAATGAGTGTTAGCTTTCTCATACCAAGCACGAGGAGATTGCTTCAACGCATACAAAGCTTTCTTACAATGGCACACTTTATCTTCTTATCCTTTCTTGACCAAACCACAAGGCTGCATTCCATAAACTTCCTCAAAAATATCACCATTCAAGAAAGCGATAACAATGTTTGATTGATGTACATCCCATCCAAAATGAGATACCAATGTACATAGAAAACGAACAACAGTCATATGACAAGTGGGAGCAAAAGTCTTTTCATAATCTATGCCTTTCTACTGTGCATAGCCTTTTGCAACAAGTCGAGCCTTATCACGATCAATCTCACCATCTGAGGCTTGTGTTTCAACTTGTAAAGCCACTTTGTACCAATGGCCTATTTGCAAAGAGGCAAATCATATAAATTCCAGATGTCAATTTCTATAAGTGCATCATATTCTGATTGCATGGTAGCCATCCAATTTTCTAAATTTTGTGCTTCATCAAAAAACAGAGGCTTCTCCACATCACATAAACTAGAAATACCAAATCATAACAATATGATGCATAAGATGCATGGCAAGAATCTGAACGAGTACAACTAGACATAGGTGTATCCAATTTATTGCACGTAAAGTATGCACTGGCCATTTTGGCATACCTCTAGCCTGCTCATTCTCAACCCTTTCCACATCAAGTACATGATGTACATCTGCATCAGTAATAGGTTGATCCATGTCATTTCAAAAACCCCCATAGGTTGTATATTTGCCTCATTGGAATTTACATTTAAGTTTCCACCATTAAAAAGAGGCAACAAACTGTCATAAATGTCTTGTAAGCTAACATTAGTGTCTCTAGTACCATGACAACCAAAGGCTGAACAGAATCTTCCACAAACACATCTTGTGAAACCAAGATACCTTTAGTTTGCGGATGGTACAACCTGTAGCCTTTTCTTTCAGTGCTGTAACCAACAAAAGTGTATTTAACAGCCTTATCATCCAATTTTTTGCGTTGCATTTGTGGCACCAAAGCATAACCTAAACAACCAAAACCATGCATGTGATCAATAGATGGCTTCTTATCATGCCATGCTTCATAGGGAGTCATAAACACGCTTTTGTAGGACACCTGTTAAGTACATAAGTGGCACACATGATTGTTGACAGGGTACTTATTTAGCTAAAGTAATGCTCAGTCGGAATTTTGGATGTTGACTAAAAATCGGATCTGAATCGGATTTTGCTCTAATCGGATATTCGGACTTGCTAAGTCGGATGTTCATGTTAGTTAGAGCAGTTATAACTGGTTGGGGATATAGAAGTAGTCATGGGTCGAAAGGAAGGCAGATGTATGAAGACGCAAAAAGTTTGAGAAGGGAAAGATTTTTTATGTTTGAATCTTGTTTGATTTCCTGTTATTGTTGAGTCTGAAATGTTTGCTCAACTTCTACAGTCTGATTTTGAATTTGATGTTATTCTATCTGTGTGCTAGTATGTGTGAGAATGGAAATCTTTATGTTGTTGAACCCCAACACATTTGGCGATCCTACTGTATCTGATTCTGTTTGAGATAGCATTTGGGTGTTGGGGTATAAAGCCCAATGTGGTCGTCCAGGTAAGTGGGCGGGCCGCCAGGTATGTACACATATTCTTTTGTAAAAACCTAATAAGAACTCACTATGCTCTACACATTACAGTAGAGAAAGTTCACCATATCGTCATGCTCTTCTTCTCGCACTCTCTCTCGCGTCACACTTCCGCTCGTACTCGTTCAACTGGTATCAAACTCAGATCGAGGCTCGGGGCAGCACTGCAGGAGGCTAGAGTCACCAGCTCAAATTGGAGTGAAATTCGACAGGCAAAGACACGGCCCCAAATCTTGTGGGAGAACCAGTAGGCCTCGGTGTGCTCAGAATTTCATTCTGAGGTCATCTCGGCCACCGTTCGGCTTCGACAAAGTTCTGCACAGGCCATTTTCGACTACGTGGTCTCAGCGGGTGCAGATCCGACTCTGCAAATTTGGGGTTTTCGGCCTACGAGTGCAGGTGCTGAGGATATCAACACTCCCAGAGTGTTGATTTGTGGCTGTCTACACATCGAAGGATGGCTCACAGTTCTTGGAGGTGTGTCACATACGACACGGGCGCATCTACACACAGACTGTAGGCGACATCCACTAGTTCATCAGGTAGCTTGTGTTTGCTGCTTGATATTCCAGATTTCATCCTGACATTGCAGGTACTTCCACATTGGATGTATTGTCACAATGATGTATGTCTGTTGAGGGTTTGTTGGCTGTGAGTCACGCAGCAAACAACCCCCGCAGCGGTTACAGCATACAGTGGGAAATTTGTGGATGTATGACTTTGTGGGAAGTCTATGTACTGTCAGATTTATTGCAGCCTTTGTTGAGGGTTGAGTGAGGTTTTATTGAGCTGGGGGATTCTCGAATGTTGAGATCCTTTCGGTGATACAGGTCTTGGAGCGATCCCTCGAGCACCCTTAGATAGGCAGCTAGGATGTATTGACTGTGAGTTAGACAGTTGGGATTGCATCTTTGCTTTACTGCCGTTGAGGCATTGTCGCAGTCTATGCTTACAGGACAGTGACAGGACAGTGAGAGACAGTACAAGTGCAGGACAGGTTTACCCGCAGCTTACAGTGTCAGAGAGACAGTGTTTTTTGAGCTGTTTTTTGGTCTGTTTTTTGAATACACCAGAGCCATTTTACAAAGGAGACTCTGCCGAAATTTATGCAGAATCTGAAGCTTTCTTGGTTCATTTGACAAGTTGATATTGGTTCAGAGGTCAGTTTACAGGGGAAACTCTGTCGAATTTTTCCCAGGAAAGTAAACCACTGTGAAGCGTAGCTATGGCTGGATCACAGGACACTGCTCTTTACAATATCAAGAAGCTGGATGGAACCAATTTCCCATTGTGGAAGAAGCAGATTTGGCACGTGTTGGTACAAAAGAAGCAGATAAAACCTATAAAGCTCAAGGGGATAAAACCAGAAGATATAGACAAAGATGAATGGAGCGAAATGGATGAATTGGCACTTTCTACCATTATGCTGACTTTGGCAGAAAGCGTTTACTTCAATGTAGCAGACGAGATGTTGGCTTATCAAGCATGGTTAAAGCTGAGTGATCTTTATGAGAAGCAGAGTGCAGCTTCACAGGTATACTGGCTTAAGAAGCTTGTTGACTTGAAGATGAAAGAAGGGACACCTATGTCCAATCATCTGAATGAATTAAACACAATCTACAGTCAGTTGTCAGCTCAAGGTGTCAAGTTTGATGAACCTGTTAGAGCTATGTTCCTGTTGATCACATTGCCGGAAAGTTGGGACACTTTTCGCACAGCTTTGAGTAATTCTGCACCTCCAGATGGTTTGAACATAGCAGGTGTAGAATGAAGTCTGCTTACTGAAGAAACCAATAGAAAGACAATGGACAAAGGAAAAGGAACAGCTTTAGTTGTCAGGGGAAGGACCAAAGAAAAGTACAAAGGTAGAAAGAGGAATCAGTCTCGTAGCAAGTCCCGCAGTGCTAAAGGCAAGAGTGACATAGAATGCTACCATTGTGGCAAGAAGGGTCACATGAAAAGAGACTGCAGAGAATGGAAAGCAGAAAAAGTCAAAGAGAAAGCTGAAGACCATGGTGAGAAGAACAAGTCCTCAGTGAAGATTCAAGAAATAAATGTGACAAACACTGTTGCAGAGGATGACAGTCTAGTGTCAAGAGACATCTACTTCTTGAAGAATACAATGGACTCAGCTCTTCTTACAGCATATGATGGAAATGCACTGAGTGACTGGATTATAGACTCAGGGGCATCACTTCATGTGTCTGCAAACAAGGAGTGGTTTACCTCTTATGTGACCACTAAAGATCATGTTCGGCTAGGCAATGGGCAGACATGTGAGATCTTAGGTGTTAGAGATGTTCAATTGAAGTTTCAGAATGGCTCTTCTTTCACGCTGAAGAATGTGAGACATGTTCCCGCAATTACAAAGAGCTTGATCAGCACAGGTTTACTTGATGATGTTGGCTACGTCACCACTTTTGGACAGAGCATGTGGAAGATATCCAAGGGTTCTATGACAGTAGCACATGGAGTAAAGTCTGGAGGACTTTACATGATCTATGTATCAAATGTCTCTAAAAATGTAATCAATGTAACCGAGCAGCCGAACGTTTCTTTGTGGCATAGCCGGTTAGGACATATGTCCAAGAAGGGAATGGAAATCTTCTCTCGTTCTGGTTATTTGCCTGGCTTTTCATTTAATGATTTTGAATTCTGTGAACATTGTCTGTATGGTAAGCAAACACAGCAGCCACATAAGCATAGAAGCAGTAGAAGGGATACACAGTTGGCACTTGTTCATAGTGATTTGTGTGGACCTATGCCTAACCTATCTCTAGGGGGAGCTTCTTACTTTATGACATTTATAGATGATTACTCGAGGAAAGTATGGGTTTACTTTCTCAAGCACAAGGATGAAGCGTTTAGTGTTTTCAAAACGTTTGTGACACTTGTGGAGAATCAGAGTGGCAAGAAGCTTAAATGCTTACGCACTGACAATGGTGGAGAGTATGTTTCAAAGGCCTTTCAGGACTTTTGTGAGTCAAAAGGTATAAAACGTGAACTTATTGCTCCTTACAATCCTCCTCAAAATGGTGTTGCTGAGAGGATGAATAGGACCATACAAGAAAAGGTCAGAAGTATGTTGTCTAATGCACAGCTGCCAAATGGGTTTTGGGCTGAAGCTGTATCAACAGTTGTTCATCTTGTAAGTAGATCTCCTAGCAAGGTTTTTCAGAAGGATTCAGTGCCAGAGATGGTATGGTCAGGCAAAATGCCCTCATACAAACTTCTGAAAGTCTTTGGTTGTGAGGCATATACTCACGTTCCAAAGGAATTTAGGAACAAACTTGAGCCAAAGAGTAGAAAGTGCATCTTTCTAGGCTATGGTAATTCTGGTGAGATGGGGTACAGACTTTGGGTTCCCGAATCCAGAATGGTTGTCCGCAGCAATGATGTTCACTTTAATGAATCCAAGTATCATTCTAAACCAGAGAGGGTTGAGGAGATTAGAAGAGTTGTCTTCCAAGAAGATGGACCTGCACGTGCAAGACAAAATGTCAGGGCTCAAGAGGAGCAAGGACAGGATAGAGTGGAACCACAGGTTGTGGCTGAGCCTGAGCCACCTATTGTGCACAGATCTAAACGTGTCACGCGACCTCCTGATAGGTTTGTTCCATCTATGAACTATGTCATGTTGACTGATTGCAATGAGCCTTCATGTTACAAGGAAGCAGTGCAAATGAAGGACTCCGGGAATTGGCAATTGGCCATGCAGTCAGAAATGACAGCTCTGCATAAAAACAAGACATGGAAGCTAGTTAAATTACCACAGGGCAAAAAGGCTCTACCTTGTAAATGGGTTTACAGGTATAAGATCACCGCTCATGATAGTCAGTCAAAGTACAAAGCAAGGCTTGTTGCCAAGGGCTTTAATCAAGAACAAGGCATTGACTTTGATGAAGTCTTCTCTCCGGTGGTCAAGATGACTACATTCAGATGCTTTCTTGCATTGGTTGCCATATTAAATTTGGTGTTGCACCAAATGGATGTCAAGACAGCGTTCTTGCATGGTGATTTAGATGTGCAAATTTACATGCAGCAGCCAGAAGGGTTTGTTGAGAAAGGCAAGGAAGATTGGGTATGCCAGTTGTTAAAGAGTCTTTATGGCTTAAAACAATCACCGAGGGCATGGTACCATAAATTCCACCGAGGGCATGGTACCATAAATTCCACAAGTTTATGCTTTCTCAAGGCTACAAACATAGTGAGTTCGATCACTGTCTATATACAAAGAAGGCTAAGGATGGCAGTTGGTTGATCCTTATTTTGTATGTGGATGACATGTTGATTGCTGGCAAGCACTTGGAAGAAATTTCAGCTTTGAAGTCAAAGATGGAAAAATCGTTTGACATGAAAGACATGGGTGAGGCAAGTCATATCCTTGGTATGCGCATTGAGAGAGACAGATCACAGAAGTTGATTTGGTTATCTCAAACAGAGTATATTGACAAGGTTTTGCAACGTTTCAATATGGAGAAGGGAAAGGCACTGAGTGTTCTATTGCCACCATATGTGAAACTTAGTAAACAAGATTGTCCTGTGTCTGAGGAAGAACAGGCTGAAATGGATAAGATTCCATATGCGTCTGTAGTGGGTAGTTTGATGTATGCAATGATTGCTACTCGCCCAGACATTGCATTTGCAGTGGGAGTAGTAAGTCGATACATGTCAAACCCAGGCAAGAAACATTGGGAGGCAGTGAAAGGAATATTGAGATACCTGAAAGCTACAAAGAGTATGCGTATATGCTATGGGAGTCACGAGCTAAGTGTAAAGGGTTTTACAGACTCAGATTATGCAGGTGACTTAGACAACCGAAGGTCTACGTCAGGGTATGTCTTTACATTGGCTGGTGGAGCAGTATCATGGCGTTCTAGATTACAAGATTGTGTTACTCAGTCTACTACAAAGGCTGAATATGTTGCAGCATCAGAGGCATGCAAAGAATCAATTTGGCTTAATCGACTAGTAACAGATTTGGGAATCAAAGAAGAGATCCTTGTGTTATATTGTGATAGTCAAAGTGCTATACAATTGGCTCGCAATCCAGTTTATCACTCAAAGACAAAGCATGTGGATGTGAAGTATCATTTCATCAGGGAAATGCTCGAGGATAAGCAACTTCAGCTTGTCAAAGTTCACACCATAGAAAATCCTGCTGATCTACTTACAAAAGGACTTCCATCAGAGAGCTTTGCGCATTTTCGCAAGCAGTTAGGTGTAGGGTAGTACATCACTTCTCTACATCTCTTGTATATTAGCTTGTATAGTAGCTTCTCTCACACTTAAAGTACCACATTGGACTTTAAGTGGGAGGTTGTTGGGGTATAAAGCCCAATGTGGTCGTCCAGGTAAGTGGGCAGGCCGCCAGGTATGTACACATATTCTTTTGTAAAAACCTAATAAGAACTCACTATGCTCTACACATTACAGTAGAGCGAGTTCACCATATCGTCGTGCTCTTCTTCTCGCACTCTCTCTCGCATCGCACTTCCGCTCGTACTCCTTCATTGGGATCATTTGTGATCGTCTTGAATGATGATGTATGTCGGAGGGACATAGACGGACATCTCGAGTGTATTACACAAGGGTGCAGGCCCAATCAGGCAATATTGATCCTTTTCAATATGGCCCAATCATAGAAGAACCGGCTGAACTAGATGAGTCTGAATTGCAGCCAGAAAACCAGGTAGGAGAAAGTTCAGGGGCACTAGAGGGTAGGCAGGTGGGGCAATTTGTTGGAGCTTTACTCTTGACAGCAAGATCTGCAAGAAGTAGAAGAAGACTTCACTTTGACCCATTACAGGTATCTACCAGGCAAAGACCAAGGAGAGTACCTTAGCCCTCTCCCATGGCTCAACCACCTCCTCCTAACCCCAAGGTTAAGGCAGCAAAGTTCGTAGGAAAGTGTGGTGAGGATGCTGATTGTCATGTGGCCCAATTTGAGACCAAGTGGCAAGCAAGTGGACATCATGTTGTATATGGAGATGATATAAAGTTGCAACAATTTGCAGCAACACTGGAAGGCAAGGCCATGAGTTGGTTTAGCCAATATGGAATTGTACACTTTGCAACCTATGCTGCCCTCAGAGTCGCATTCTTGCAAAGATTCCGAAAGGAGAAAACTTCGATTGATATTTTAAAGAAAATCAAAGGTAGCAAACCAAGGAATATGTTGTAGAATATTATGCTCAGAAATTTAGAATTTTGGTGGACAGATTACAGGGCAATGAAAGACCCGCATATGAGATGTTGGCAGGTTATTTCTTGAAAGGTATAAGAAAGGGGTTAAAGAATGTTGTGGCCAGCATTCACATTGTCGGTGGTTTTGATAATTTGGTCACAACTGCAGCCAAAGTTGAAAACGACTTGGTATGACCAAGACAAAAAATAGGAGCAGGGCTAGTTTTGACTCTGAGAATGAGTCTAATTCTGAGTCTGAGGTTAATTCAGAAAGTGATTCCGAGGAGTCATTAGATGGTGAGGCTGAAAGTAGAAAAATAAAACATAAGAAGAAGAAGCAGGGTAGTAAGCAAAAAAAGGAAAAGAAGGAGAAAGGGGAGGAGTTGATCACTTAGTTGAAGAAAATTGGGTTTTCCATTGTGGCCCCCAAGGAGAAGCAGTATTGTGAGATTTGTGAAAGAGAAGGACATAAAACAGCTCAGTGTTGGTATAATCCCTACAATAGAGGTAGACCTACTTCTAATCTAGGAAGAGGGAGAAATGATGCTGAAACCAATCAGGTTGCTCCTTTTAGGGGGAGACCACCATTTCAAAGACCTCCGAGACCACCTTGGAGAAATTAGGATTATAACCAAAGAAGACCACCAGGTATTATGCCATGTGTGTATTGTGGTGCACCAGACCATTGGGTTGGTCTGAATTGTGCTTTATGGGTGAAACATCGAGAGGAGAGGGGAATACCAGTGGTACTTTATAATCAGGATAATCAACAAGTTAACCCACAGCCTCAACAGCAAAATCAACCACCTGCTCAAGCCAATGTCATATCATTGATATTGCTAAACAACAACCAGTAGAGGAGTTAGTGGAAGAAAATCAGAAGCAGCAAATGCAAGAGCATTGTGATGAATGGGCTGGTGATTGTACTCTAGCTAGGGAACATCAGAAGATAGATGGTATTGTGGTTATTAGATCAAAGGGCAAAGGTCCTATTGGCTGGAAGGAGCAAAAAGGAATCCGGGATCAAGTTCAAAAAAAGGTTCATAGGGACCAGCAGCATCAGAAGGTGGATGACATTCCTTCCGATAGTGAAGAGGATATACTGCAACAGCATTATGAGAAACCTTTGGTATCCAAGGATGATAAGGATTGGTTTGAGATATTAATAAACTCTCCCTTACAGCTTTCTTTGGATCAGTTATTGTATTTGGTTCCAGCTTTCAAAGACGAGTTGTTGACTAGATTGTTAGGCAAAGAATCTTTAGATCCGACAAAACAGATACTAGAGACTGTTGTCAATAATGTTGATCCAACAGACGTGGATTTTGTGGTTCCAATGACTAAGGTGTTATTTCACAGTACTTTGTTTGAAGAAGTGTTACTAGATGGAGGATCTGGAGTCAACATATTGGCTGAGTCTATTTATCATAAGATGAAATTAGGTAAACTAGAGCCTACACCCTTTCAGGTAAAGATGGATGATCAGAGGAGTGTTCAACCCTTGGGGATTCTGAGGCAGCAAGTTATTTACATTGCAGGAATTAAATTTCTGGTGAACTTTGTTGTGTTGAAAATGGAGAAGGGTAATACCTCCTATGATATGTTATTGGGAAGGCCTTGGTTCAGATTGGCTAAAGTTAAGCAGGATTGGGGAGAGAATGAAGTTGTTATTAAAAAGGGAAAGCAGGTAATTGCAATCCCTATGTTGGGGAGAAAGAATATTCCTTTCAAGGAACGACCATTGTATGCTCAATCAATCAATTTGGCACAAGAAGTGGCAGATGATGAAGAAGAAGCATTCTTAAAAGCCAATCCAACCATTGTACCAGTCTTTGAAGTTGATGTTGATGGTATCTTACAGAAAGAGGAAGAGGAGAGTTAGCAAATTTTGAATTAGTACCTAGACAGACAATTCAGGGATCTGACTTGGTGCAGTTGGTGGATCGGACTTTAGTTCCTACTTCCAGGGAGGTGCTGCAGCAGCAGGAGGAAAAGGAAGCAAGGGATTTGGCTGAGAAGATTTATAATAAAAGATTTGGAGCATCAACTAGAGCTAAGCAAGATGAATTGAAGGACCTTAATTTGGGTACTAAAGAGGGTCCTAAGATTTTCAAGGTCAGTATTCATGTGGATGGACAGTTTTTGCATGAGTTATTCCAGCTATTAAATGAGTATAAAGATGTTTTTGCCTGGGATTATTCTGAAGTGAAAGGTATAGATCCTGTTTTGCATCAACATCATATTAATTTGAAGGAGGATGCAATTTCGATTTTGCAACAGAGGTGCAGAATGAACCCAAATTTTGCAGCACAGGTTAAACAAGAGATTGATAAGTTGTTAGCTATTGGCTTCATTAAACCCATTCATGAGGTTACATGGTTGTCACCAATCATTGTGGTTCCCAAGAAGAATGGAAAAATCCGAGTTTGTGTTGATTACAGAAAGTTGAATGCAGCCACTATTACTGATCCTTTCCCAATGCCATTTTGTGATTCTATATTGGATGTTGTAGCAGGGAAAGAAATGTATAGCTTTTTGGATGGATTCTCAGGGTATAATCAGATTAAGGTGGGTGAAGAGGATTAGCACAAAACAGCCTTTATAACCGAGTGGGGTGCTTTTGCATCTAAAGTGATGAATTTTGACCTCAAAAATGGACCACCATCATTCAACTTTAGAGCATATAGAACATTTGAACCATATTTGCAGGATTTCATGAGAGTCTTTGTGGATGACTTTTCTGTCTTTGTAAAGAAATACCTTCATTTGCAACATCTGAAGTTGTGTTTTGAAAGGTGTCGACAATTCAAAATGTGTCTTAACACTTTCAAGAGCGTTATTGTTGTTTGGAGTGGAGTACTTTTAGGTCATGTGGTTTCTTATGAAGGGATGTCTATTGATGAGAAGAAGATTGAAGTGATCAAAGCAGCAAAAGCTCCAGAGAATGTTAAGGAAGTTAGCAGGTTTGTTGGTCAAGGGAAATGGCATGCTAGATATGTCAGATATTTAGCCAATGTTTGTATGCCTCTTAATCCTTTGACAAAGAAGAATGTACCTTTTGTGTAGGCTGAACCTCAAAAGAATTCATTCCAGATGTTAAAGAAGATCCTTTTTGTAGCACCCATATTACAACCTCCAGATTGGTCATTACCTTTTCATGTTTTTGTTGATGCATCAGATATGGCCATTGGTGCTATCCTTATGCAAGAAAAAGTTAGGGGATGGTTCCGACCTGTTTATTATGCTAGTAGGGTGTTAACATCAGTCGAGAGAAATTATGATGTGACAGAAAGGGAAGCTCTTGGTATGGTCTATGCTTTAAATAAATTTAGGCATTACTTGTTGAGCAATAGAGTTATTTTTCATGTGGACCATCAGGCATTGCTTTACTTAATTAAGAAGCCATTGCTAAGAGGCAGATTAGTAAGATGGATGTTGTTGTTGCAGGAGTTTGATTTTGTCATTGTGCACACTCCTAGCAAAGAGCATGCCATTGCTGATTATTTAAGTAAAATTGATACAGGAGAGGAATCAACAGGGGTTTCTGATGATTTATCATATGTTGATCTATTTGACGTTCAGAATCCAGTTTTTGAATCATGGTATGATCAAGTGTTCATATTTTTGACAGATGGTACAATGCCAATCGGATTTTCAGGAGATCAGAGAAGAAAGTTTGCTTTAAAGAGTCGACCATTTTTGGTAATAGCAGGAGCATTGTATAGAAAAGGGATTGATTAGGTAATTCGAAGGTGCATTCCAGACTTTGAAAAAAGAGCTATTTTACAAAAGGCTCATTCAAGAACAGCTAGAGGACATTTTTCTGGGGATATTACAGGCAAAAAAGTTTTGCAAGCTGGATTATGGTGGCCCACTATGTTAAAAGATGCTCATGAGTATGCTAAAAGTTGTGTGATTTGTCAGAAGTTAGGTCAACCAGATGCCAGAGATAGAATGACAGATCATCCTATTTTACCTCTGGAACCTTTTCAAAAGTGGGGTATGGACTTTGTGGGACCTGTAAAGCCTACCACTAGCAGGGGATGTAGGTACATTTTGGTAGCTACTGATTATTGCCCCAAGTGGGTTGAAGCAGTGGCTCTGAAAGACAATAAAGTTGATAGTGTTGCTAGGTTTCTCTATCACAAAATTATGACTCGATTTGGATGTCCTGTAGAGTTGGTTAGTGACAGAGGTAGCCATTTTCTAAATGAAGTGATTGCTGAGTTAACCAAAACTCACATGATAATGCATAAGAAGTCCTCAGCTTATCATCCTCAAGCTAATAGACAGGCTGAAAGTACAAACAAGACCTTGGTGAGGATATTGAGAAAATTGTTCTGGACAATAAGAAGGATTTGGACCAGAAGCTTGATTCAGCATTATGGTCTTTTAGGACCACTTTCAAGGTCACAACAGGAATGACTCCTTTTAAATTGGTTTATGGGTTGGAAGCTGTAGTTCCTATGGAATTTGTAGTTCTGAGTCTTCGAATCAGTACTGAGAAAATGAGTCCTAAGTTGTGAGGTCCCTGCACCTTGTCGAGAGGAGCGGAGTACCTTTGATAGGTCTCCAATCCTGAGAAAGAAAAACCAACGGACATTGCCTTAGCTACTACGTAGCCACGGGCATGAACCGTTAGTGAAGGATTGGTCCTATCTCGCTATGGCGGAGCGTGACCACCATAACCCTATCTAAAAACTATCTATAATCAATTATACCTAAAAGTATAAATCTTAGAGTGACCAACCTGTGCGCTTTTTTCCCCATGTTTCAGAAGCACAGCCGCCAAGGTTTGTCTCTTTTAAGATTTATGACTAAAAAAAAAAAATCTAGCGTTGGAAAGTTACCCGACTCATCGAGTCCATCCGTCCATAGAATGATACCGTCGGGGTATCATTCTCCCACTTTCCACACCACAATCACCCTTCTTTTGTTATCTAATTAATACCACACTGTTTAAACATACATGATCCTTTACTTTATTTATGATACTGGTTCGTTAAAACGGCCCTTCAAACAGTATTACAAACAATAGTCAAACAAGAAGTCGTCCCATTTTAAACCAACAACCCTTGGATTGGGTTCACTCAAGAATCTCTACTGGCGCTATTATGTTCGATCGGTGTATACATTATTCATAAAAACCCTTGTCCTCATGAGCGTCCCATACCGCTCGACAAGTACTCGTTGTACTAATCTGGACGTACTCCTGTCACAGCAACAACGGTGTCAATCTAGGCGTCATCCTCACGCCACGGCAAAACAAAACCGCAGTATCCAGCTGGGCTAATCTGGGTGTACTCCCACCACAGCATCAGCGGTGCCATCCTGGGCGTCATCTCACGCCTCGGCAACTGCCACATAATACCATCGCTAATAAGTAGAGAGACTTGAGAGAAACCATACCGAAGGTTTTGGACAAACATTCTTTCCTATAGCAACCAGTTTACCCAGACAATCTTTCCTACTTGTCAAACATATGACGAGTTTCTTGGGGTTAAGCCTCGTGGTTTCGGTTCGTGTTTTCTTTTCATAAGGTAAATAATATATTCCTATGGTCTCGCATATGAAATGATGCATAACTTGAAACTGCAATACAAACCTGTACCATAGTTCCAATTGGTCCGATTGGTGGAGACATAGCATTTTCCGCAGGGATTCCACCGTTACTTGTACCAGCTTCATGATCATTAGCGCCTTGGGTTCAAGCACGCTTTGGAGCCTTTTTTTTTTGTACTACACTTATGTTATACACTTAGAACTTTAAATTGGTCAATTTCCCTAGTAATCTCCTTGTTTTCAAAGAGAGTCTGTAATTTGAACCCTCACCAACTCGGATTCACACTTAGTGTTGTTGTTCTACATCTAATTTCTATACATCAAATATTTGCTAATCGTAATTAATTAAAAATTAAGTGTGTAAATTACGAGTGAAAGTTTAGGAATGCATTACTTTTATGCATGACATTTCTAATCCAATTCTAACTTCAATTCTATACTTCAACTAAATCAATTTTTAGTATTATTCAAAATTCTATTTAACCTAATTGACAATAACATTGGTGAATGAGAATTTCATCATGTATAATAAGAATATGATGAGTTCTCTTATGTATTAACTTTCAATTAACAATATATAAGTTAATAGTGAAGATGTACTAACTAGAGAGAGTAGGTATACTTAGAGAGATTAGAGTAAGAGAAAACATACCCACACATCTTTTCTAAAGTTAATTGAATCTTACTATCCATTAGAAAGATTAGAGTAAAAGAGAACACACACACACATACTTTTCTAAAGCTAATTGAATCTCACCAATCTATTAGAGAGATTAGAGTAAAAGATAACACACACACACACACACACATCTTTCTTAAAGCTAATTGAATCTTACTAATCTATTAGAGATTAGAGTAATAGATAGCACACACACGCACATATCTAATTGAATCTTACTAATCTATTAGAGAGATTAGAGTAAAAGATAGCACACATACACAAAGCTAATTGAATCTTACTAATCTATTAGAGTAAGAGATAGCACACACACACACATAACTAATTGAATCTTACTAATCTATTAGAGAGATTAGAGTAAGAGATAGCACACATACACACATATCCTTCTTAAAACTAATTGAATCTTACTAATCTATTAGAGAGATTAGAGTAAGAGATAGCACACACACACACACATAACCTTATTAAAGCTAATTAAATCTTACTAATCTATTAGAGATTAGAGTAATAGATAGCACACACACACACATATCTAATTGAATCTTACTAATCTATTAGAGAGATTAGAGTAAAAGATAGCACACATACACATAGCTAATTGAATCTTACTAATCTATTAGAGAGATTAGAGTAAGAGATAGCACACATACATCATTCCTAAAGTTAATTGAATGCTTGATTAATACGCACCTTATTAGTCCACTAGAGTTTTTGCTCTCTTAGTGGTTTGTGGACGCCTTCTCTCTAAGAGAAGTGGCAGCACTTCGTGAGCACTATAGAGGCAATCTCTATGTCTAAAGTGTGAGCATGGATGCTCTATTTATAGCAGAAAGAAAAACGTCCAACTTTTTTTTCAAAAAAAAATATTTTTTATTTATTTTTTTCCAAAAATCATACCCGCGTTTTTGGTACCCTTGTGGTACCCATGAGCTTGACCACTTTGTCATTATCATCAAAAGATAAGGCCACACAAGCCCCCCCTCATTAAGATTAGTCAAGAGTAGCCTCTCCTTTTTCATGTGACAGTGTGTTCCACTTTGTCCCCTCCTATGTGATCCATGTGCCTTCATTTGTCATCCCTGTGTATTCTTTTGTCTTTATAATTATTTTATTTATTTATTTAATGATAATTTACTTTACATTTTTAAGTTAAACTTTACAGTCTTATATTAACTTTACAGTAGTAAAAGAAAATTCTACAATCAGTAACTAAGTCTTGCAATAAGTTAGTTAGTGATTCATATAGCTAAACATGTCAGAATTTTGTAGCGTAAATTTCAAATTCTAGGTTTTCTCAACCTACTATTCATAATTTGAACTTGAATATCTCAAATAATGAGTGATGGTTAAAGAAAATTCAACTGCGTAATAGAACTTGTGTGAAATTCGAAAGTAGAGACCTTACATAAGTTGTCAGTCAAGTATAGGAGCAACTATTTGATGCAGCTTGAAGAAGACAGATTGATTAGTTCATATATCTATGAGGTGATTCAAAGAAGGAGAAAGGCTTGGGTAAAGCATGAATGTTAAGTTTAAAGCTTTTCAGGTGGGAGATTGGGTTATGTTGTACAACTCCAGATTGGGACCACATCCAGGCAAGCTCACTTTAAGATATATTGGTCCTTATAAAATTGTTCAGGATATGGGCCAGGGAACATTTATAGTTGCTGATGTTTTTGGCACAAGAGTTGAAAAACTTGTTAATGGGTTTAGACTGAAAAAATTTCAAGGGAAACCACCTCATTTGGATTGGCCTTTAGCAAGATTGATTCTACCTAAACAATTTTCAGACTACAGTGTAGATAAATGGTATGGGACTTCTCAAACTTTTCCAAAGAATGTGTTTCTGAAGAGTGTTGATTCTCACTATGTCTTCAGAGAGATGCACCAATAGGTTACCAGAGTCAAACTGCAAGGTTCCACAGTTGGTTGAGTGCAGCATCTATAGTAGGACTTTCTCACATCGGATATGCCTGCCAGATCCGATTTTTTTGAATCAAAGTTTTTTGTGTCGGAATTTTCCAAATCGGATGCTCTTGGATCAAAATTTTTAAGGAGGGTAATTTGAAAAAGGATTTTGAATTGAGGGATGATTTCACCTTAAGCGAATCCCTTGTGCAGTGGGTATTCTTACTGGAGGGTGCGCTAATCGAAGGCACCATCAATCACTTCTGTCGCTCTCATACTTACCGCATGTGGACGCCTGATTTTTTCAAGTACACACCACCTCTGCGTTCACCTGCAGTGATGGTACGCGGGAAGCAAAGTAGCGCCATGCAACTTGAGTTGGAGCAAGATGAGCCACCACAGCATTTGCGACGCAAGGGGCAAGTTGTGACTGTGGATGTAAGCAGCCCGGAGGAAGAAGAAGTTTCTGGAGATGAGGATACACCCGTGGGTACTCCTCACAGTGCGGCCAAGCTCCAGCAATCTCTGATGGAGCCTTTCACAGATTTTAAGGTGCAGTTGGATTTGATAGTTGAAGCAAATCTTGCATGGTTGGAGACCACCGGATTGCAGGATTTTGTATGCTACCATGGGATGACTAGAGGAATAACTACTATGCCAAGGCTTAGCTTGATATCATCAGAAAAACAAAGGGTATGATTTCCAGTATTGCCTCTCTTACCCCTGATTTGGTAGCTCAGGTGTTTAAGTTACCATCAAAAGGGAGTACCACCATCCCTAAGTGTTCTGAAATTTTGTTGAAAAGGAGTTTGGTCACACTGAAGGTAATTGAAAATACTACATGCTTAGGAATGTTCATTATATCACAAGGGAGTAGTTAAAGTGGTACCTTGAAAGGTTGTGCTCTTCAATTAAGTTTGATTACATGTCAAAAGAGAATTATGGACCACTATGCTTTGCAGAGCAGGGGGGCAAAGTTAATTGGGCTAATTGGCTGTTTGATAAGATTTATGCTGAGGTGTATATGTCAGACAAAAGGAGAGCTCAGAATTGTACCAGACTTTTTGCATTTTTGGCAGCAATGTTTAGTTTTCCTTACAAGGTCCCTACTACAATCAAGGAGGCAAGTGATGAGCATTTTACTAGTGACTTGGGTAGAATTTTGGATATGCAGGAAAATGAGACTGCAGGGTTGAAGTTGGATTTGCCAACATATATGTTGGAGAACAACCAGCAGATGGATTCTTTTAAGTTTCTAGTCAAAGCTGGATATTCAGAGGAGGAGGCTTTAAAGGCTGTGCAGAATTCATGTATGGTTACTTCTATCCCAGATTTGGATAGGCGTATCATGAGTAATAAGGATAAAGAGACAACCACTAAGTTGGGAAAGTTGTTCACTTTCTCAAAGAAAAGGAAAGTGGACAATGACATGCTCAAGGCAGTTAGACAGTTAGATTTTGATCCTGGCTATGAGGTTAAGGCTAAGGAAATGGGGGACATTGATGATGTTGACATGGCTATGCAAATGTTGACACAAGTTAAGAAGTTTGTTCAAAAACAACAATTACAGGTGGATAATCAAGTACAGGAAATGACCAAAACATGGGCAGCTCATGTGTTATTGCAGGAACAGGCTGATATGGTCAAGAATTTGTCATAATAATCAATATCTAATTCTCCTAAATGATTTTCTCATCTTAAACTGATCATTTAATGTGGGGAAGTGCCAAGGGAGAAAAAGCTAGAATATTGGTTATGTTAGCAGACCGGCCACAGTAGGGATCCAAAGGAGGGAAAATAGGGATCCAAATGGGGGGCCATCTGCAAAAGAGCCATGTGAAACAATGGGCCAAAAAGACCCTAAGGTTCAGCCCATTAAGACTTCCAAAATGCTAAGGTTCCAAAATTCAAAGGTTGTGTCCAAAGGTTAACCCTAGGGAAAATTGGATGCTTAGTGTGAGCTCAAAAAGTCTTTGCATATCCCTACATGGGAGGGGGCGAGCCCCAAAGCTAGGGGATGAGAGAGAAAGCTACACACACACACACAGGCTCCCTTTACACAAAGGGAATGAGGGACACATGTCAGCTCCCTAGGCCAGATGCCCACAAGGTGTGCCCAATTCCTATTGGAAGACCCTTGAAGTGGACCAATGAGAATTAAGCTAGAGTAAATCTAGTTTAATTAATTTAAAAACATTTAATAAAAGAAACCAATAAGAATTAAGTGTCCTAGAAGACTATTGGGCAGTCTCCCAAGGGGTCCAATGAGCATTCAGGAGCCCCATGGCTTGCCTGATTCCTATTGGCCAGGAGGCAAAGGGGTCCAATGAGAGTTTAGTTTAATTATTTAATTACCTAAAGCTCTCACAAAAGGGGAAAGGGGGACACATGTCAGAAGGCTATCACTTATGCTGCTTAATCCCTATTGGCTTGACCTGGGGAGGTCCAATGAGGCAAAAGCCAGCCTAACTTAGCAGCTAGGGCTCGCCCAAGAGAGAGAGGGGGCTGATTTTTGCTTGGCATTGACACACACACTCTCACACTTGACCATGTGTGAAGGGAAAATACTCTATCTCCTCCCAAGCTTTAATGGAGAGCTCATCACCTACTCCAAGCTTGTGAGATAGAAGCCTACATCAACACTCTCTTGGCATGTGGATGCAAATCCAACCAAGAGCCAAGCTTCAATGCATGCTCATCTTCTCTACCAAGCTAATTACTAAGCTAAGCTATGCTAATATGAGTGATTATGTGAGGAGATGTACTTCTTTCTCGTAAGATACTTCTTTTTCCTCTCAATCTACTCTCATACCCTGCTAGCTCTCACCATCTTCGAAGGTGTGTGAGGTCTTGGGTCTGGGAACGGGGATAATTCAAGTTGTGTTTGATTAAGTGTTTTGCTTGGTGTATGAAGCTTCCATCTTCATTGCACTAGCTAGTCTTGAAGGAACACAAAGAATTGTATTGTACAATGTCTCTCTTGATGGGAGAAACCATAATACAAAGCCTTTTGGAGGGGGGACCGGCTCCATGCAAATCCGGTCCTCAACTGTTGTCAATAGCTTAATTGCTCTCTCTCTCTTTTGAAAGTATTGTCGATGCTATCTAACTAGGTGTTATGCTTTTTGTTGCTCTCTCCACCCAAGCACTCTTGTAATTCTCATTAGGAATCAACTCTAATGAAATGCCCACTATGTTCATGCTAAATTCCGCTACACAAAAGATTTTAGGCCATTAAATGTTACATTGGTATCAGAGCTCAAGGTTTCTCTTTTCTTGCTCAAGAAGGGAGGTCCTCAAGCTAGCTACAAATGGTTGGTATTATTAATTGCCTGTGAGTAAGTAGAATAGGGATTTTTCAGCCTTGCAGTGCGCCTGCCTTTGTGCAGTTAACGGGGCATCACCGTCGAGAGCTATGGTCTTAATAGTGGAGTCCTACGGGGCTTGCCTACGGCTTAACCACTATTGAGCTATTAGAAGCTTGACAGGAGCCGGTGCTGTTTTGGTGTCGGAAGACCCTCTCTTCTATTCCTTGCAATTAATGGTATTCGAGCCGCGGGTACAGTAGCTTGAGTGCTTTTTCTAAAGGGGTAAAGAGGAGTAGCAACTAGGGCTTGAAGTGCCAAAGTACACCTAAAAAGTTTACACCTAAAAGTTGTTAGAATGGCTGACAATATTAAAGAGAGTGAAATTAATGTTGATAACTTTGATTTTGCTCATGAGCAGGCTACTAATGATGCTTCAATGCTTGTTAATTATCTTGTTTCTAGGCTTCAACAAGCCATGGGCAATCCATCTCTCCAAAGTGAAGTGCAACGGCAACTCCGTGCTCACGGGATTCTCCAAGCTCATCACCATGACGAGAGAACACCTAGGAAGCCTCCCTGTGAGACTACCAAAAGAGGTCTCTCTCCGATTCGGGAAGAAGAAGAGAATCCATATGAAGGGCTCAAGAACTTACTTCTTGATGATGCATCTCCTTCCCAAAGGAGAACTCAAGAGCCCCCACCGAAGGAAAGAGAAAGAAGCGAGTCTCCCGCCACCTCGGCGGAGATGGCTCCACGAAGACGGCGGGCTAAACGCTCTCCATCACCACCAAAGCGGAGAAGACCATCACACTCTTCTCCACGCCATAATTCAAAGAGGGATGATAAAAAGCAAGAGAAGAAAAAGGCGAGAAAGAGGACACCCTCTTCTCCATCTTCTTCATCCTCTTCCTCTCATGAAAGCTATGGTGAAGACGACAAAGATCAAGATAAGAAAAAGGCGAGAAAGAGGTCACCCTCTTCTCCACCTTCTTCAAATTCTTCATCTTCTGAAGAAAGTGATGGTGCAACTTTTGAACCATCAAAAAGAAGAGGCCATAGAAAATCCTATGCCGCATGGAAGAGGTCGTCCAAGCTGAAGAAATTCAAAGAGGGAGGGAAGAGCATCTCTTTCCTTACCTATGATGGCACCTTCGGTGCTACAGACAAGGTTTTGGCCTTTATCCAGCAATTCGATGCGGCGTTTGGAGATGAGGGCTTCACGGAGTCCTCTAAGCTACGCCATGTAGCTATGCACTTTCAAAAGTCCGCCAGACAATGGTGGTCTAGCCTACGAGCCAACGGTGAAGCTCCACGAACATGGAAGGCTTTAAGAGCTTCCATTATGAAGCAGTTTTTGGCCACCGATGCCAAAGACAAAGTACTCACCGAATGGCGAAGCTTAAAGCTCTCTCCCAATGAATCCATCCACAAATATGTAGACAAGTTTTGGGACCTACAACTCAAAGCCACTGTCTTCAAAAAGTTGGATTTTGGAGAGCAAAAGCAACAATTTTGTGCGGGCTTAACCGAAGAAATGGCGGAGTATGTCAACTCCCAAAGGCCACGTACCATATCGGCGGTAATACACCATACTATGGTGGCCTCGCGAATCAATTTCCAAACGGGGGGTAAAAGAAATAATAAGCCCCCGGAAAACAAGGGTTCCAATGAGCCTAAGTGGAAGGACAATGTCCAAAAGTCTCCTA
This sequence comes from Adiantum capillus-veneris, assembly GCF_014529385.1. Classification (NCBI taxonomy): domain Eukaryota; kingdom Viridiplantae; phylum Streptophyta; class Polypodiopsida; order Polypodiales; family Pteridaceae; genus Adiantum; species Adiantum capillus-veneris. The sequence continues at coordinate 146,687,077 of NC_140943.1, forward strand.
AGGGCAATTCCAACAAAGCCAAAGAGAAGGGAGTTTACAAAGGAAAGAATAAACTCTCTCCTGAAGAGCTTGAGCGTTATCGTAAAGATAACCGGTGTTTCAAGTGCGGCGAACAAGGGCATGTGTACCGCGCTTGTCCCCAAAAGAACAACCGCCAAGATCCTCCTAGAGCTTCTTTGGTTGAAATCCAAGAGGAGGAGATTCCCCAAACTCACCACAAAGGATCTCCTCTATGCCATGCTTGGGGAAAGGTAAGAGAACATGATGCTTTTATTCTCTTTGACCCTGGTTCTACTCACAATTTTATATCTATGGAGTTAGCCACCAAGCTAGGCATACAATCCTACGAGATGGGAGATATCCTACCCGCAGACAGTGCCTTCAAGGGGCAAGAAGCTTCAGTCACTCCCTTAATCGGGAAATTGAGGCTTCATGTCCAAGGCTATGTGGACAAAGAGGATTTCTTTATCTCTCCTCTCAAGCATGAGGATGTAATCCTAGGGGCACCATGGTTTGACCGTCTGGCTGCCCATGTTAAATTTCCTGAAAGGAGAATCTCCTTTAAGTTCAGGGAAAAGGACATGTATATAGATGCTAGGGAGATGGGTAACACCATCCCCATTGTACATACACCAACTTTCAACAAGTCAATAAAGAGCTCTATTTCCGTGTACATGATTTTTGTTAAAGATTCTCAAAATGAACCTAATGCTTTAGCAAAAGAAAATAAAAGCAACCAAAAGGAATTAGAGTTATCCAATTTTCTCAAGGGGTTTCAAGATGTCTTTATTGACGACATCCCTTGTGAGCTACCTCCTAAACGAGGTAATGACGACCATGCAATTGAACTTCTTCCAGGAAGTTCACCGCCTAACAAACCTCCTTATAGAGTTTCTCAAGCTCAACAAGAGGAGATTATGCGGCAAGTGCATGAGTTAATTGAGAAGGGCATGGTTAGGCCTAGCTCATCTCCATTTTGCTCACCTGTGCTATTAGTGCAAAAGAAAGACGGCACATATCGTATGTGTGTCGACTATAGAGCACTAAATAGGATCACTATCAAAAATAGGTTTCCCGTTCCACGGGTAGAAGACCTATTTGATAAGCTACAAGGATCGACCTACTTCAGTAGGATTGACCTAAAAAGTGGCTATCATCAAATAAGGATAGTTGATCAAGACATTGTAAAGACCGCATTTCGTACTACATTTGGTCTTTACGAATACATTGTCATGCCTTTTGGCTTGACTAATGCACCAGCCACATTTAACCGCTTGATGGAGAAGCTGTTCAGACCTCATCGAACCTTCACTGGAGTGTTCTTTGATGATATTATCATCTACTCTAATTCATTAGAGGAACATAAGCAACACCTCCAGGTAATATTTCAAGTTTTAAGAGAGAATAAACTTTATGTTAATCGAAAGAAAAGTGAATTTTTCTTGCAAGAGATTCAATATTTAGGTCACATTATCTCTCAAGATGGAATCCAAATGGATCCATCCAAGTTAGAGGTAATAAAAGGATGGCCTAAACCAAGGAATCTTCATGAACTAAGAAGCTTTATAGGTATGTGTGCATACTATAGACGCTTCATAGAAAAGTTCTCACAAATTGCGGGACCATTACATGACCTAACAAAGAAAAATGTTAGGTATACGTGGTCTGCTAAGGAGAACAATGCTTTCGAAAAGCTTAAAGAAAAGCTTATCTCTCAACCTGTGCTTACACTACCGGATCTCTCAAAACCATTTGAGGTCCAATGTGATGCTTGTGGTGATTGCCTTGGGGCTGTTTTGCTCCAAGAAGGGCACGCCATAGGCTATGAGAGTCGAAGGCTCGACCCTGTTGAGCAAGCTCTAGGCATATACGAAAAAGAACTCCTTGCAGTTCTACATGCCTTAGACTCATGGAAGCACTATTTATTGGGGACTCCTTTCATTCTGCGAACGGATCACCAAAGTCTTAAGTACTTCATGACGCAGACCAAGCTCTCCGACAAACAAATGAGGTGGGCAAATTTCCTTTCGCAATTTCATTTTCATATTGCTCACATAGCTGGCAAGCATAATCAAGTAGCCGATGCACTCTCAAGACGACCAAGAGTGAATGCGGTTTCCATAGCAACTCACAATGATCTATCTTCAATGATAGATGAGTATGCTATTGATCCCGATTTTAGAGATGTGATTTCAGCCCTTGCATTAGGGAAGAAAGAAGAACCATTTACTTTACAAGATGGTTATCTTCTCTATGGCAATAGACTATGCGATACTAACTCACTACGTGAGAAAGTAATGTATGAATCTCATGCTCCCCCATATGCGGGGCATAGAGGGATTCAGTCTACCCTAAAGGGAATAGAAACATATTTCTATTGGCCTACCATGAAAGTGAACATACATGAGTATGTTTCCAAATGTGTGGTATGTCAAAAGACAAAATTTGATAGAGGGAAGCAACTTGGATTGCTTCAACCCTTGCCAATCCCTAATTCACCGTGGGAGAGCATATCCATGGATTTTATCTTTGGATTGCCTAAGTCTATCCATGGGAATACGGGAATATGGACGATAGTAGACAGGTTCAGTAAACAAGCTCATTTTATACCTGTCAAAAAGACTATCAAAGCCCATCAAATGGCAACCCTCTTCATTTCACAAATTTTCAAGTACCATGGCTTGCCAATGTCCATAGTGTCGGATAGAGATCCTAGAATGACCAGTAATTTCTGGAAGGGTCTCTTTGAGAATTTAGGAACAAGGCTAAACTTCTCTTCGGCCTATCATCCACAAACTGATGGCCAAAGTGAAATAGCTAACCTAACTATTCTCGATCTACTAAAAGCCTATGTAACGGAAGTAGATCAAAGATCCCAATGGGAGAAGTACTTACCCTTAGTAGAGTATGCTTACAATAACACTGTACATACTTCTACAGGAAAAGCACCTTTCGAGGTAATTGAGGGAAGATCAAAAAGTCCCTTGCTACTTAAGGTACATGGGAAGATCTTCGCTGCAGATGAGTATAGCCGAGACCTACAAGAATCTTTCCAAAAGATTAAGGATGCTATCTCTATCTCACAGCAAAGGCAAAAGGCTGCTGCTGACAAGCACAGAAGAGCCCAAGCCTTTAAAGAAAACGATTGGGTCTTGTTAAAGTTTCCCAAGGCTCGATTAAGGCACACGACGGGCAAGAATCCTACGGGCCACCAAAAGTACTATGCTAAACTAGCAAAAAGGTACTATGGTCCCTTCCAGATTCTTAGGCCAATCAATGAGATGGCCTATCAACTTAAGTTGCCCAATCATTGGCTCATACACAATGCTTTTCATGTGAGCCTTTTAAAGCCTTACAAAGGAGAGCCACCTCAAGAACCAACTATTGAAGACCCACCGGAGATCGAGGACCACGAGGAGGTGCTGCAGCCCGAGTCCATTCTCCGACATGAAGACAAGGTATTAAGAGGCGGTAAGACTATCAGACGATATCTTATTAAGTTTAAGAATTATCCTTTTGAAGATGCTAGATGGATGCAAGGCATACAATTAAAGGATAACCTAAACCTTGTCAATGCTTACAATGCTTCCCAAGAGTAAGCAAATGTACAAAATGTTAAAAATGAACAAAAATTTTTGTCTTATAAGACTCTCTTTTTCTTGATTTGTGCACAAAAATGAAGTAGTATGCATGCTTAGATCAAGTTTGTGGAGACGACGTCTCCCAAACACCAAGTAGAGCTTGTCACTCTACTATGGAAGACTGATAGGACTAATGTGCAGACATGCTTGCGGCAGCCTCAGGCTCTCAAGCGCCAAATGGACTAGTCATCCATTATGGAATGATGTCGTAGGGTAACATAGGGATCCTCTACCCGCTAAGAAAAGGACTCATGCATATGCTTTATCTTCTCTACACCATAGTCGAGGACGACTATGATTTCAAGAGAGAGGTAATGTCATAATAATCAATATCTAATTCTCCTAAATGATTTTCTCATCTTAAACTGATCATTTAATGTGGGGAAGTGCCAAGGGAGAAAAAGCTAGAATATTGGTTATGTTAGCAGACCGGCCACAGTAGGGATCCAAAGGAGGGAAAATAGGGATCCAAATGGGGGGCCATCTGCAAAAGAGCCATGTGAAACAATGGGCCAAAAAGACCCTAAGGTTCAGCCCATTAAGACTTCCAAAATGCTAAGGTTCCAAAATTCAAAGGTTGTGTCCAAAGGTTAACCCTAGGGAAAATTGGATGCTTAGTGTGAGCTCAAAAAGTCTTTGCATATCCCTACATGGGAGGGGGCGAGCCCCAAAGCTAGGGGATGAGAGAGAAAGCTACACACACACACACAGGCTCCCTTTACACAAAGGGAATGAGGGACACATGTCAGCTCCCTAGGCCAGATGCCCACAAGGTGTGCCCAATTCCTATTGGAAGACCCTTGAAGTGGACCAATGAGAATTAAGCTAGAGTAAATCTAGTTTAATTAATTTAAAAACATTTAATAAAAGAAACCAATAAGAATTAAGTGTCCTAGAAGACTATTGGGCAGTCTCCCAAGGGGTCCAATGAGCATTCAGGAGCCCCATGGCTTGCCTGATTCCTATTGGCCAGGAGGCAAAGGGGTCCAATGAGAGTTTAGTTTAATTATTTAATTACCTAAAGCTCTCACAAAAGGGGAAAGGGGGACACATGTCAGAAGGCTATCACTTATGCTGCTTAATCCCTATTGGCTTGACCTGGGGAGGTCCAATGAGGCAAAAGCCAGCCTAACTTAGCAGCTAGGGCTCGCCCAAGAGAGAGAGGGGGCTGATTTTTGCTTGGCATTGACACACACACTCTCACACTTGACCATGTGTGAAGGGAAAATACTCTATCTCCTCCCAAGCTTTAATGGAGAGCTCATCACCTACTCCAAGCTTGTGAGATAGAAGCCTACATCAACACTCTCTTGGCATGTGGATGCAAATCCAACCAAGAGCCAAGCTTCAATGCATGCTCATCTTCTCTACCAAGCTAATTACTAAGCTAAGCTATGCTAATATGAGTGATTATGTGAGGAGATGTACTTCTTTCTCGTAAGATACTTCTTTTTCCTCTCAATCTACTCTCATACCCTGCTAGCTCTCACCATCTTCGAAGGTGTGTGAGGTCTTGGGTCTGAGAACGGGGATAATTCAAGTTGTGTTTGATTAAGTGTTTTGCTTGGTGTATGAAGCTTCCATCTTCATTGCACTAGCTAGTCTTGAAGGAACACAAAGAATTGTATTGTACAATGTCTCTCTTGATGGGAGAAACCATAATACAAAGCCTTTTGGAGGGGGGACCGGCTCCATGCAAATCCGGTCCTCAACTGTTGTCAATAGCTTAATTGCTCTCTCTCTCTTTTGAAAGTATTGTCGATGCTATCTAACTAGGTGTTATGCTTTTTGTTGCTCTCTCCACCCAAGCACTCTTGTAATTCTCATTAGGAATCAACTCTAATGAAATGCCCACTATGTTCATGCTAAATTCCGCTACACAAAAGATTTTAGGCCATTAAATGTTACATTTGACTATACATATGGACAATTTGAAGAGTCAGCATAAAGAGGAAATGCAGACTGGTGTGGTGACACATCAAGATGAATTGGCCAAGGTCAAACTGCCCTTGGGAATGTTCAAAGTATGGACCATGACTTTGGAAGGTAAAGTCAGCAATGAATTAGAGCACTTGGCTAATACAAATGTGGAATTGCAGGTTCATAATTTAGTGCTTGAACAAAGACTTCAGCCTTTGTTGGACTTAGTGAAACAGGTGTTGTCTCATGAGGATTTAGATGTTACTGGAGTGCTGATGTCAGAGGGAGATGTGCAGGTTCTTATGCAACATCTCAAGCACACAATGGAGGAAGTCTGGCAATCCATGAGAGCTGGATTGAATAACGTTGTGAAGCATCCATATGAAGTGGTGAAGACAGGCTTTGTTAGTGCACATGAAGCAAATTTGCTGGTGGAGGTAGCTCAAATGAAAAAGGAGAGAGAGTTTTGGATTAAGCAAGTGCAAGAGCTTAAAGTAAAGCACAAGGAGAAGCTAGTCATTGAAGAGCAATAAACAGGGTGCAGAGTAGGCTGAATGTTCAGAGAGACCAGGTCATAACATGGAATCAGAATTGGAACAGAAGTCACATGCTGAGCCAGAATTGCAGGTTGATGAAGATATTTTAGCAGAATTTACAGTTCCAGCTTGGGAGACTTCTGACCCAGTAGAAGTTCCAATTTATGAAGTTGAAGCTGTTAATGTTTTTGAGATTATGGAGAAATGATGTAGCATTTAGTCTTTTTAGACTAAACAGTAATTGTAGTTATTGAACTTTATTTTGTCATGATGTTTTGATCAAGGGATGTGTGAATCCGAGTCGAATTTCTACGAAATCCACTACCGGGGCGTGCCATGTGTTGACAGGGTACTTATTTAGCTAAAGTAATGCTCAGTCGGAATTTCGGATGTTGACTGAAAATTGGATCTGAATTGGATTTTGCTCTGATCGGATATTCGGACTTGCTAAGTCGGATGTTCATGTTAGTTAGAGCAGTTATAACTAGTTGGGGATATAGAAGTAGTCGCGGGTAGAAAGGAAGGCAGATGTATGAAGATGTAAAAAGTTTGAGAAGGGAAAGATTTCTGATGTCTGAATCTTGTTTGATTTCCTGTTATTGTTGAGTCTGAAATGTTTGCTCAACTTCTACAGTGTCTCTGATTTTGAATTTGGTGTTATTCTATCTGTGTGTTAGTATGTGTGAGAATGGAAATCTTTGTGTTGTTGAACCCCAACAATGATAGCCTCGAGCCAAAATGAATGTGGTAAAGCTTGACTCTTGACCGTACATCGTGCCTTCTCCACCCGTTTTTCCTTTCAGCAACACCATTTTGTTGAGGTGTATATGAAACTATCCATTGTTAAGTACATTTAAGTACATAAGTGGCACACATGATAGCCTCGAACCAAAATAAATGTGGCAAAGCTTGACTCTTGACCATACATCATGCCATCTCCACCTGTTTTTAATTTCAACAACAACATTTTATTGAGGTGTATACAAACCTGTAGATTCGTGTTTTATCCCACGACTAGCCAGAAATGTATTAAACTCGTGAGATATATAATCCCCCCCTGAACGGAGGGTGCCCATATCACATTTAGAGACATTTTCAGTGACAACTAGAATTTTCTTGAAGCACATGAATACTTCAGACTTAGCTTTAAGCGGATACAACCATGTGTTCATGGAGTAATCATCAATGTAATTATCATTTGCTTGAAGAATATAAATACTTCGGACTTAGCTTTAAGCGGATACACCCATGTGTTTTGTCATAAAATCTAATATCTAACCAACCCAAATGATTTTCTCATATTAAATTGATCACTTAATGTGGGAGAATAAATGGGAACAAGTGTTAAGATATAGATATGTGCTTATAGATCTATCTCAACACGGTGCTTGAGGTGCCTTGACATGCTTGCCTGAGATGCTTGTGGGAATACCCCCTAGTCCAAGTGCTTTGTCATGCTTGATGACTAAGGTGCTTGAGCTCCTAAAGTCAAAAGCATCCCTACAAGAGGGGGGGCGAGCCCTTTTCCTAGGGATTAGAGAGAGAACACACACTCACACTCACAAGGGAAGCCCCAGCTTGAAGAGGCAGCAAGGACACATGTCAGGTCCCTACCCATGTTACCTTCATGTGTTGCTTGAAGCCTATTGGCTAGGCTTCAAAGGGGTCCAATGATAAATTACTTGAATTATCTAATTGTTTTTGCATTTATCAAGTCCTCTCTCTCGAAGGGGAAAGGGGGACACTTGTCCCAAGGCTACCCCTGTTGCTTGTAATGGCTCCTGCTTGTGATTGGCTAGGCCTGGAGGGGTCCAATGAGCTTCAAGCATGAGCTACAAGGGGGGGTCGACCCAAGCAAGCTAGGGGGGTGCTTAGGGGGTATACTCACCCACACACACTCACAAGCACTCTCATTGTGTACTATGCAAAGTGCAAGAGCTCCCTCTCCTTCTCCAAGCAAGTAGAGGTTGAGAGCCTACACCAACACTCTTGGCTATGGAGTGCAAATCCATCCAAGAGCCATGCTTCAATGCTTAAGCTTGCCATATCCGTCTTCTTCATTACTATGCTATTATGTATGATAGCAACAAGAGTATGATAAGTGAGGAACTAATTCTTTCTCCTACGAAATGTTTCTTCTTCCTCTTCCCTACCCTCATTCCCTGCTAGCTCTCTCCACCTTCGAAGGTGTTTGAGGTCTTGGGACTGAGGCTTGGTATAGTTAAAGCTTTTTTCAAGTTTAGGTTATGCTATGATGGTGATGCATGAAGCTTTCCATCTTCATTGTTTCACCTAGGTCACAAGGAACACAAAGAATGTATTGTAACAAGTCTCTCTTTATGGGAGAAATCATAATACAAATGCCTATTGGAGGGGGGACCGGCTCCACATAAATCCGGTCCTCAACTGTTGTCATGTTCTCTAAATTCTCTCTCTTGCAAAAGTATTGTCCATGCCAAGTTAACTAATTGCTATAATTATGTTGCTATCTTCAATTATGTCTACCCGCTATGCTCACAAAATCATTTCTTGAAAGTACTCTCATTAAATTTCGCTACTCTCAAATTGAATAGGCAAATTCCATTACATTGGTATCAGAGCATTTGGTTTCTCTTTTCTTGCTTAAGAAGAGAGGTCCATAAGTAGCCTATAAATGGTTGATGTTGTTAATTATAATAGAGTAAGTGGAACTGGGATCTAATATCGGTTTTGTTAAGCCCACTATGTGGGGGATGGTGCACACCTCGGGAGCTTTGGACTTAATAATGGAGTCTTTTTAGACTTGCCTACGGCTTTACCATTATTGAGCCATAAGAAGTCCAAAAGGAGCTAGCCCTTGGCAACTCTGCTATGTTAGACCTACTCCTCTACTCTATATAATTAACCACTTTGAGCCGTGGGTGTAGATACTTAAGAGCCGATTTTCAAAGGCTAAGAGGAGTGGCAACTAAGGTTTTGAACTGCCAAGGCATACACTAAGTATAAACCTAAATTTTGTTAACATGGCTGACAATAATCAAGAGAGTAGAATGAACATTGATAGCTTTGATTTTGCACATGAAGGTGCTAATGATGATGCTCCCATGTTTGTGAATTATCTCGTCTCTAGGTTGCAGCAAGCTATGGGCAACCCTGCTTTGCAAGCCGAAGTTACTCAACAACTTCGTGCTTATGGAATTTCCCTTCCTCTCCCAAAGGAGAGAGAGCTTAGGAGGCCTCTTGAAGAGACCCCCAAAAGAAGACTCTCTCCCATTCGAGAGGAGGAATCCAAAGAGAAAGAAAGCAATGACAATCTAAGTTCTTCTGAAGATGTGGCTCCATGAAGACGGCGGTCTAGACGATTGCCTACTCCTCCCAAGAGGAAAAGAGCAACCTATAATCCTTCTCCTCATTACTCTGAAAGGCAAGAGAGGAAACAAAGGAAGAAAAGGGCTAGGAAGAGGTCACCCTCTTCTCCTTCTTCTTCACCTTCCTCCTCTTCTGATGAAAGTTATGGCTATTCTCTTAGAGAATACAAGAGGGGAGGACATCGCAAATCATTTCCTGCATGGAGAAGGTCACAAAAGCTAAAGAAGTTCAAGGAGGGAGGAAAGAGTATCTCTTTTCTCACCTACGATGGCACCTTTGGTGCTACCGACAAAGTGTTGGCCTTCATCCAGCAATTTGATGCGGCCTTTGGGGACGAGGGCTTCACAGAGTCCTCCAAGCTACGCCATGTAGCTATGCACTTCCAAAAATCAGCTCGTCAATGGTGGGCTAGCTTTCGTGGCAATGGAGAAGCCCCAAAGACATGGAAAACTCTACGAGTTTCCATCATGAAGCAATTTCTTCCAAGTGATACTAAAGATAAAGTTCTTACCGAATGGCGCGGCTTGAAGCTTCTCTCTCATGAGTCTATCAACAAGTATGTAGACAAGTTTTGGGATTTACATCTCAAAGCTACTTTCTTTCAAAAGATAGACTTTGCCGAGCAAAGACAACAATTCTGTGCGAGATTACCTGAAGAGATGGCCGAATACATCAACTCTCAACGGCCTAGTACTATTACCGAAGTAATCCATCACACCATGGTTGCTTCACGCATCAATTTCCATCAAGGGGCTAGACGTAATGTCAAGCCCATGGAAAACAAAGATAAAAATGATGCAAAGGGGAAATCCAATGCACAAAATAATTCCCAAGGCACTTCCAACAACAACAATAACAACAACAACAATCGGTCCAAGGAGAAGGGAGTTTACAAAGGTAAAAACAAACTCTCTCCTGAAGAGCTTGAAGCTTTTCGCAAGGACCATAAATGTTTCAAGTGTGGGGAGCAAGGACATGGCTATCGTTCTTGCCCCAAGAAGAATACTCACAATGAGACTCCTAGGGCTTCCACCATCGAAGCTCCAAAAGAGGATGCTCATTGCAAAGGATCATCACTCTCCTATGCTTGGGGAAAGGTAAGAGAGCATGATGCCTTCATCTTGTTTGACCCTGGCTCTACTCTCAACTTCATATCAATAGAGTTGGCCACCAAGTTGGGCATTCAAGCTTTTGAGATGGGAGATATAGTAACAGCTGATGCAGCTTTCAAGGGACAACAAGCCTCCGTTACTCCCTTGATTGGGAAGTTGAGGCTTCATGTCCAAAGCTATGTCGACAAAGAAGACTTCTTCATCTCTCCTCTCCAACATCAGGATGTTATCCTAGGGGCACCATGGTTTGATCGCATGGCTGCCAACATGAAGTTCCCTGAAAGGAGAATTTACTTCACCTACAGGGGAAAGAACATGTATATAGATGCTAGTGAGCGTGGTCGTACTATTCCACTTGTAAATCCTCTTTCTTTTGATAAATCAATGAAGAGCTCAGTTTCTGCGTACATGATTTATGTCAAAGAGTCTCTAAAAGCTAATAATGTTTCATCAAATGAAAATGATAGGAATCAAGAAGAGTTAGACTTGTCTACTTTTCTAAAAGGATTCCAAGATGTGTTCATTGATGATATCCCTATGGACCTACCTCCAAAACGAGGGGATGATGACCATTGTATTGAGCTCCTTCCAGGAAGCTCACCGCCTAACAAACCTCCTTATCGACTCTCACAAGCTCAACAAGAGGAGATTATGAGGCAAGTACAGGAATTGGTAGACAAAGGGATGGTGAGGCTTAGTTCCTCTCCCTTTTGTTCTCCAGTTCTTTTAGTGCAAAAGAAAGATGGTACATATCGTATGTGTGTGGACTATCGAGCACTAAACCATATCACTATCAAAAACAGATTTCCCGTGGCTCGGGTAGAAGATCTGTTTGATAAGCTACAAGGATCTACCTACTTCAGTAGGATTGACCTTAAGAGTGGCTATCATAAAATAAGGATAGTGGATGAAGATATCCTAAAGACCGCGTTTCGCACAACATTTGTTCTTTATGAATATCTAGTCATGCCTTTTGGCTTGACTAATGCACCATCTACTTTCAATCATCTCATGGAGAAAATTTTTAGACCATATCGTAAATTCACTGGAGTGTTCTTTGATGATATCATCATCTACTCCAAGTCTTTGGAGGAACATAAGCAACATCTCCAAGTGATTTTTCAAGCCTTGAGGGAGAACAAACTTTTTCTCAACCAAAAGAAAAGTGAATTCTTCCTTCAAGAGATTCAATATCTAGGTCATATTATCTCTCACGATGGTATTCGTATGGATCCATCAAAGTTAGAGGTAATAAAATCATGGCCTAACCCAAGGAATCTACATGAGCTAAGAATCTTTATTGGTATGTGTGCATACTATAGACGCTTCATAGCAAAATTCTCTCAAGTAGCAGGACCACTACACGACTTAACAAAGAAGAATGTTAAGTTTGTATGGACTGCTAAGGAGCAAAATTCTTTTGAAAAACTCAAAGAGAAGCTTACTTCCCAACCAGTCCTCGTGCTTCCGGATCTCTCAAAACCATTTGAGGTCCAATGTGATGCTTGTGGTGATTGCCTTGGAGCGGTTTTGCTTCAAGAAGGGCATGCCATAGCATATGAGAGCCGAAGGCTCATTAGTGATGAACGAGTCTTGGGCATTTATGAGAAAGAGATTTTAGCTATTCTACATGCCCTAGATACATGGAAGCACTACCTATTGGGGACTCCATTTATCCTACGAAACGACCACCAAAGTCTCAAGTATTTCATGACGCAAACCAAACTTTCCGACAAACAAATGAGGTGGGCAAATTTTCTTTCGCAATTTAATTTCCATATTGCTCACATAGCTGGTAAGCACAATCAAGTTGCCGATGCACTTTCACGACGACCAAAAGTTAATGAGGTGTCTATAGCTACTCACAATGATCTATCCTCTATGATAGATGAGTATGCTACTGACCCTGACTTTAAAGACATAATGTCAGCCCTTGCTTTGGGGAAGAAAGAGGAAACATTCACCTTGCAAGATGGTTATCTTCTCCACGGCAATAGGCTATGTGTTACCCATTCCCTTCGTGAGAAGGTTATGTATGAACCCCATGCTCCTCCATATGCAGGGCATAGAGGTATTCAACCTACTCTCCGAGGAGTAGAGACGTATTTCTATTGGCCTACCATGAAAGTGGACATACAAGAGTATGTTTCAAAGTGTGTAGTATGCCAAAAGACCAAGTATGATAGAGGGAAGCAACCTGGATTACTCCAGCCATTGCCTATTCCAAATTCACCATGGGAGAGTATATCCATGGATTTCATCTTTGGATTACCCAAGTCTATCCATGGGAATACAGGAATATGGACAATAGTCGACAGGTTTAGCAAGCAAGCACATTTTATTCCTGTCAAAAAGACTATTAAGGCACATCAAATGGCAACTCTCTTCATATCTCAGATTTTCAAGCACCATGGATTACCCACATCCATCGTGTCAGATAGAGATCCTAGAATGACCAGTAATTTCTGGAAAGGTCTCTTTGAAAATCTAGGAACAAGATTGAATTTCTCTTCGGCCTATCACCCACAAACGGATGGCCAAAGTGAGATAGCCAATCTTACGAAACTCGATCTACTCAAGACTTATGTTACCAAAGTAGATCAACGCTCACAATGGGAAAAGTATTTACCTCTAGTAGAGTATGCCTACAATAATACTGTACATACTTCTACGGGGAAAGCACCTTTCGAGATCATAGAGGGAAGACCTAAAAGTCCCTTGCTACTCAAAGTACATGGGAAGATCTTCGCCGCCGATGAGTATAGCCGTGACCTACAAGAATCTTTTCAAAAGATTAGGGAGGCTATAGCCATCTCTCAACAAAGGCAAAAAGCTGCCGCTGATAAGCACAGAAGAGCCTTAATGTTCAAAGAAAATGATTGGGTCTTACTCAAGTTTCCTAAGGCTCGATTAAGGCAAACGACGGGCAAAAATCCTACGGGCCATCAAAAGTATTATGCTAAACTAGCAAAAAGATACTATGGTCCTTTCCAAATCTTGAAGCCCATCAATGTGACGGCTTATCAACTCAAGTTGCCCAACCATTGGCTTATACACAACGCCTTTCATATAAGCCTACTTAAGCCCTATAAAGGAGAGCCACCAACTGAACCAATTATTGAAGACCCTCCCGAAGTTGAAGACCAAGAAGAGGTGCTACAACCCGAAGCTGTCCTTCGGCATAAAGACAAGGTACTACGACATGGTAAGATAATCCGACGGTATCTTATTAAGTTCAAAAATTATCCTTTTGAAGATGCTAAATGGATGCAAGGAGTACAACTTAAGGATAGTATGAACCTTGTCAATGCTTACAATGCTACATTAGAGTAAGCAAATGTACAACTCTCTTTTAAATGACTCATGTTTTTGTCTTATAAGACTAATCCTCTTTTTAATTGTGCACAAATTTAACTAGTATGCATGCTTAGAATCCTGTTTGTGATGACGACGTCTCTCAAACACCAAGTAGAATTTGTCACTCTACTTTGGGAGAATGAAATGGACTAAAGAGCAGACATGCTTGTGGCAGCTATGTCTCCCAAGCACCAAATGGATTAGTCATCCATCTTGGAAAGATGTCGTAGGGTAAAAAAAGGGATCCTCTACCCGCTAAGTACGATTGACTAATGACTAAGGCTTTATCTCTTCTACCTTATAGTCGAGGACGACTATGATTTCAAGAGAGAGGTAATGTCATAAAATCTAATATCTAACCAACCCAAATGATTTTCTCATATTAAATTGATCACTTAATGTGGGAGAATAAATGGGAACAAGTGTTAAGATATAGATATGTGCTTATATATCTATCTCAACACGGGGCCAATAGTAAAGGGGCCCAAATGGGAGATGGTCTATCAAGAGCAAGGCTAACCAATGGAGCATAAGACCTTAGGGTTAGCTTCATTGAAGACCTCCAATAATGTGTGTAAAAGTCCTTTGACCTTAGGTAAGCTAGGGCTGAGCTTGAGGTGGGAACCCGGCCCAAGCTCGAGGTGCTTGACCTGCTTGAGGTGCTTGTCGTGCTTGAGGTGTTTGTCCTGCTTGAGGTGCTTGATTAAGGTGCTTGAGGTGCTTGACTTACTCCATGCTTGAGGTGCTTGACTTGCCGCTTGATTAAGGTGCTTGAGGTGCCTTGACATGCTTGCCTGAGATGCTTGTGGGAATACCCCCTAGTCCAAGTGCTTTGTCATGCTTGATGACTAAGGTGCTTGAGCTCTTAAAGTCAAAAGCATCCCTACAAGAGGGGGGGCGAGCCCTTTTCCTAGGGATTAGAGAGAGAACACACACTCACACTCACAAGGGAAGCCCCAGCTTGAAGAGGCAGCAAGGACACATGTCAGGTCCCTACCCATGTTACCTTCATGTGTTGCTTGAAGCCTATTGGCTAGGCTTCAAAGGGGTCCAATGATAAATTACTTGAATTATCTAATTGTTTTTGCATTTATCAAGTCCTCTCTCTCAAAGGGGAAAGGGGGACACTTGTCCCAAGGCTACCCATGTTGCTTGTAATGGCTCCTGCTTGTGATTGGCTAGGCCTGGAGGGGTCCAATGAGCTTCAAGCATGAGCTACAAGGGGGGGTTGACCCAAGCAAGCTAGGGGGGTGCTTAGGGGGTATACTCACCCACACACACTCACAAGCACTCTCATTGTGTACTATGCAAAGTGCAAGAGCTCCCTGTTAAGTATGGAGCCTGATTTACCCTTGTAATTTTCTGTGGTAAAAGCGCACATTTGTAAGGCCCCCATTATGAGGAGAAGCCATCGTGCGTGAAGGAAAATCACTCACCGGAAACCAAAATTTTCACGGACAAGAATCGCCGGAATATTCCTTTTCGCCGGAATATTATGGCCGGACGACGGTCGGAAAGTGGTCGGAAAACAACCGGTCGGTTGGCCGGTGGCCGGTAGTCAATGGCCAATGGCCGGTGGTCGGAAGTCAATGGCCGGTGGCCGGTGGTCGGAAGTCAATGGCCGGTGGCCGGTGGCCGAATTCAATGGCCGGTGGCCGAATTCAGAAGCGGACTTGTCTTCTCAAGGGCGGCCACACATGGGCGGATTGGAGGGTCCGATTTGGACTTATTCGCACAAGGGCGGCTACACATGGCTGTCTCTCATAAGAGAGGGCAGCCCTTTTGGCCTATAAAAGGAGGCCATTTCTACACACATTTCATAGTGTGAAGTTGATGCAACAAGGTGAGTGTGAGGTGGTGAGAGTGAAGCAAGGCGGGAGCTCCATTAAGGGTATAATCCTTTTGTAAACTACTTCTTGTTTTGAAGTACCAAAGCCATTGAGTGGCTGCTTTCCCGTGGACGTAGCCCACATTGGGTGAACCACGTATATCGTGTGTACTCTCTCTCTCTCTCTCTCTACACTATAATCTCGTGTATATAAATTTGTCTCTCTCCATTAAGTAATCTACTCAATTATCTATTGAGCTACGTCTTATTTCCTAACAACTGGTATCAGAGCAAGGTTTGCTCGTAGCTAAATTATCTCAAGGAAAGGATTCCTTGAATTGAGTGGGAGTTATGGCGGAGGAGGGGAAGCTCAAGATTGAGAAGTTCAACGGCAAAAACTACCAACATTGGAAGATGCAGATTGAAGACTATCTCTACCAGAAGGACCTCTATTTGCCACTAGGCGGTCTTGCGAAGAAGCCCGCAACAATGGCAGATGAAGCATGGATTGTCCTTGATCGAAAGGCACTGGGAACAATCCGGTTAAGCTTGGCGTCAACGGTGGCCTTCAATGTTTCGGAGATGAAGACCACGGAGGACTTGATGAAGTCACTTGACGACTTCTACGAGAAACCATCGGCATCCAATAAGGTATTTCTTATGAAGCGCTTGTTCAATCTAAAGATGGCAGAGAATGGTTCAGTTGCAGAACACCTAAATGAATTTAACACAAACATAAGTCAACTTCGATCAGTGAAAATCAATTTCGATGACGAAGTGCGAGCTCTCCTTATACTATCATCTCTACCGGATAGTTGGGACAGCCTTGTGATGGCTGTAAGTAATTCTATCTCTGGCACAAATACTCTTAAGTTTGATGATGTTGTGGGTGTTCTTCTAAGCGAGGAAATGCGAAGGAGAAGCACAGGAGAATCATCAAGTGCTGCACTATCAGTGGAAACAAGAGGAAGGCCTAAGGAGAGGTTCAAAAGCCAAAAGGGTCGTGATCGCTCAAGACGGAGCAAATCACGAACAAAGTCAGTTCTTGAATGTTGGAACTGCGGCAAGAAGGGCCACGTCAAGAAGGATTGCTGGTCCAAGAAGAAGAAGGAAACAGAGTCTCAAGACAACAAGCCAACATCGGAGGCCAATGTGGCAGGTAAAGTAGAGCAAGATGCTCTAATTCTCTCATTAGACAATGTGTCTAATTCCTGGATAGTAGATTCCGGGGCTTCATTCCATGCGACACCACACAAGCAACATTTCCAAGACTACACCAAAGGTAATTTTGGGTATGTATACTTGGGAGATGATGAAGCTTGTGAGATTGTCGGCAAAGGTACAGTTTCTATCAAAACTGCTAACGGAAATGAATGGAAGCTTAAAGATGTTAGGCATGTTCCTTCTCTTCGCAAAAATTTGATCTCTACAGGACAATTGGACAATGAAGGTCACAACATTGCATTCGGAAACAAACGGTGGAAGATCTCAAAGGTTTGGTGGTTGCCAAGGGTGAAAAAGTCAGTACACTTTACTTGTGTGCTGTTAGCACGCAACCTTCAGCTTGTGCAACAACTACAGAAGTTGACAGTGCAGTGTGGCACTACCGACTTGGGCATATGAGTGCCAAAGGAATGCAAATCCTTCAAACAAAGAAGCTTCTACCAGGTTTGAAAGAAGTGGACTTAGAGTTCTGTGAAGATTGTGTTTATGGTAAACAAAAGAGGGTAAAATTTCAAAAATCAGGAAATGAAAGAAAAAATAAAAAACTTGAGTTGGTTCATTCTGATGTTTGGGGTCCTGCAAGTACACCATCACTTGGTGGCTCATTGTACTATGTAACATTCATAGACGATGCGACTAGAAAAACATGGGTTTATGTCATGAAGAATAAATCCGATGTATTTTCCATATTTCAAAGGTGGAAAGCCTTTGTGGAGAATGAAACAGGTACCAAGGTTAAATGCCTCAGATCCGACAATGGAGGTGAATATTGCAGCCAAGCTTTTGAAAGCTTTTGTGCTAGCAATGGAATTCGGAGGCAAAGGACAACCCCAAGGACACCTCAACAAAATGGGATTTCGGAAAGGATGAACAGGACAATTATGGAACGAGCACGAAGCATGCGGCTACATGCAGGCCTACCCCTTGAACTTTGGGCGGAAGCTGTAAGTACGTCTGTGTACTTAATCAATCGGTCACCCTCAACGGCATTGGATGGGGGAGTTCCAGAAGAGGCATGGACAGGTAAACCGGTGAATTATGCATTTCTCAAAGTGTTTGGGTGTGAGGCTTTCATGCACATAGATAGAAGCCTAAGATCAAAGTTAGATGCAAAGTCCAAAAAGTGTTTCTTCATTGGCTATGGAGAAGGAGACTTTGGGTATCGCCTATGGAATCCTGAAGATGGTAAAATCTTAAGGAGTAGGGATGTAATTTTTAATGAACAAAATATGTACAAAGATTACTTGGAAAGAAAACAAACAAAAGAAACAGGTGATGAGTACATGGAGCTTGAGGACGGTGAAGACTCAAGGACTGCAAACGGTGACAATGTGCAACAACATCAACCAAATGAGGAGCCTCAACCTATTCCCCGAAGATCTACAAGAGCAAGTAGACCTCCAGAAAGGTTTGTTCCTTCCTTCAACCATCTCTTGATCTCAGATTCTGGAGAGCCGGAATCATATGAAGAAGCTATGCAACATGAATCCAAAGAAGAATGGACGAAGAGCATGCAAGTGGAGATGGACTCACTACATCAGAACCAAACATGGGAGTTGGTTGAGTTGCCTAAAGGTAAGCGGGCACTTCAAAACAAATGGGTGTACAAGATAAAGGAAGAAGAAGGTGGGAATAAAAGGTACAAATCTAGGCTTGTGGTAAAAGGTTTTTCTCAAAAGAAAGGTATTGACTTCAATGAAATATTTTCTCCTGTTGTAAAAATGAACTCAATTAGGCTTGTCTTAAGCCTTGTGGCTGCTCATGATCTAAATCTCGAGCAAATGGATGTAAATACGGCATTCCCTCACGGTGACTTAGAGGAGGAAATCTACATGCTTCAACCAAAGGGGTATGAAGTAAAAGGTAAGGAGAAAATGGTTTGCAGATTAAAGAAGAGCTTGTATGGTTTAAAGCAAGCATCAAGACAATGGTACTTGAAGTTTGATCGATGGATGTTGGATCATGGATTCACAAGATGCAACTCGGATCACTGCGTCTACACGAAGAATTTGGGAGATGGGAAATTCATCATCCTAATGTTGTATGTTGATGACATGTTGATTGCAAGTGCTAACATGCAGGACATCAAAGACCTAAAAGAGGAGCTGTCCAAATCTTTTTCAATGAAAGATTTAGGTGCTGCAAAGAGAATACTTGGTATGAAAATATCAAGGGACAGGACGAAGAAGACAATAAAGCTATCTCAAGAAGATTACATCAAGAAGGTACTAGAAAGGTTTGCAATGCAAAATGCAAAACCAGTTTCTACACCTTTGGCTGGTCATTTTAAACTAACGAAGGATATGTGTCCAAAGACACAAGAGGAGATAGCCTATATGTCTAAAGTTCCATATGCTGCAGCGGTAGGTTCTCTAATGTATGCTATGGTCTGGACAAGGCCAGACATTGCACATGCAGTGGGAGTTGTGAGTAGGTTCATGGACAACCCAGGTAAAGAGCATTGGCAAGCTGTGAAGTGGATACTTAGGTATCTAAAAGGGACAACAACAAATGCTTTGTATTTTGGAGGAACTGATATTTTTCTAGAAGGGTATGCTGATGCAGATATGGCAGGTGACAAAGATACTCGAAGGAGCACTACTGGCTATGTGTTCATGGTTGGAGGCACAACAGTAAGCTGGGCTTCAAAGCTGCAGAAAGTGGTTTCACTTTCTACCACGGAAGCAGAGTATGTAGCAATGACGGAGGCAAGCAAAGAAATTATGTGGCTTCACAGATTCTTAGAAGAGCTTGGATTCAAACAAGACAATTGTGTCTTATACAGTGATAGCCAAAGCGCTATCCATCTTGCGAAGAACTCAGCCTTTCATTCAAGGACAAAGCACATTGAGGTGAGATATCACTTCATACGCACTCTTTTGGAAGAGGGACAACTAAAGCTAGGAAAGGTGCATACAAGTGAAAACCCTGCAGACATGTTTACAAAGGTGGTCAACAAGGAGAAGTTGAGCTTTTGCTCATCTTCAATCGGCATTCAAGGATAAAAAGCCAGAATGGAAAGCAGTCACAGGTTTGGTTTGGAGATCAGTCTCCAAGTGGGAGATTGTTAAGTATGGAGCTTGATTTACCCTTGTAATTTTCTGTGGTAAAAGCGCACATTTGTAAGGCCCCCATTATGAGGAGAAGCCATCGTGCGTGAAGGAAAATCACTCACCGGAAACCAAAATTTTCACGGACAAGAATCGTCGGAATATTCCTTTTCGCCGGAATATTATGGCCGGACGACGGTCGGAAAGTGGTCGGAAAACAACCGGTCGGTTGGCCAGTGGCCGGTAGTCAATGGCCAATGGCCGGTGGTCGGAAGTCAATGGCCGGTGGCCGGTGGTCGGAAGTCAATGGCCGGTGGCCGGTGGCCGAATTCAATGGCCGGTGGCCGAATTCAGAAGCGGACTTGTCTTCTCAAGGGCGGCCACACATGGGCGGATTGGAGGGTCCGATTTGGACTTATTCGCACAAGGGCGGCTACACATGGCTGTCTCTCATAAGAGAGGGCAGCCCTTTTGGCCTATAAAAGGAGGCCATTTCTACACACATTTCATAGTGTGAAGTTGATGCAACAAGGTGAGTGTGAGGTGGTGAGAGTGAAGCAAGGCGGGAGCTCCATTAAGGGTATAATCCTTTTGTAAACTACTTCTTGTTTTGAAGTACCAAAGCCATTGAGTGGCTGCTTTCCCGTGGACGTAGCCCACATTGGGTGAACCACGTATATCGTGTGTACTCTCTCTCTCTCTCTCTACACTATAATCTCGTGTATATAAATTTGTCTCTCTCCATTAAGTAATCTACTCAATTATCTATTGAGCTACGTCTTATTTCCTAACACTCCCTCTCCTTCTCCAAGCAAGTAGAGGTTGAGAGCCTACACCAACACTCTTGGCTATGGAGTGCAAATCCATCCAAGAGCCATGCTTCAATGCTTAAGCTTGCCATCTCCGTCTTCTTCATTACTATGCTATTATGTATGCTAGCAACAAGAGTATGATAAGTGAGGAACTAATTCTTTCTCCTACGAAATGTTTCTTCTTCCTCTTCCCTACCCTCATTCCCTGCTAGCTCTCTCCACCTTCGAAGGTGTTTGAGGTCTTGGGACTGAGGCTTGGTATAGTTAAAGCTTTCTTCAAGTTTAGGTTATGCTATGATGGTGATGCATGAAGCTTTCCATCTTGATTGTTTCACTAGGTCACAAGGAACACAAAGAATGTATTGTAACAAGTCTCTCTTTATGGGAGAAATCATAATACAAATGCCTATTGGAGGGGGGACCGGCTCCACATAAATCCGGTCCTCAACTGTTGTCATGTTCTCTAAATTCTCTCTCTTGCAAAAGTATTGTCCATGCCAAGTTAACTAATTGCTATAATTATGTTGCTATCTTCAATTATGTCTACCCGCTATGCTCACAAAATCATTTCTTGAAAGTACTCTCATTAAATTCCGCTACTCTCAAATTGAATAGGCAAATTCCATTACATGTTCATGGAGTAATCATCAATGAAACTCACGAAGTAGAGGTTCACAAAAATTACTATGCACAGGTTGCAATCTGCATGTAGCCCTAACTGAACCATCCTTTGGAAACTTCGAACGATGCATCTTACCCAAAATACAATCTTCACAAACATCCTTTTCACGAGTGCTTCAAGAGGCGGCAAAGAAGCAACATATCAATTTTTTGCAAACATAGTAAAGTGGCAAAATTCAGACACCTAAAACGTGCATGTGCTAAAGTTTTGCATCTAAAACAGCCTATGAATCCACAATTGCATTTGCAAAATTTAGCTCCCATTTGTCATACAAAGTGAGCTTATCCAACGCATGTCACAAAATGCCATATGCAACTATTTTATCACCAAAATTGAGATCATGAACGCACATCTATCATCCATAAATTTGACAACAAGACCAAGTCTAACAAGTGTAGATATAGCTAGAAGGTTCTTTCTTATCCATGGTACATAAAGTGCATCAACAAGTGTGAAAGAACTGCCATTCATAGCAGTTACCACAATATTTTTGCAACTCCCTCGACTAGATAAGAGGCATTGTTGGCACAAGTGATTGTATTCCCATGAGGGACATACTTGAGAGAGGTAAGCAAGTCATGATATGAAGTAATGTCCTTTGTAGCACCACTATCAAAGTACCACACATGTGAATCTGCAACAACTGACATACATGCATAATGGAAAAAAGAATCATTAGTATACTCTACACTAAATGCCCACTCTGCATCTACATCTGGAAACGGAGACGGAAATGAGCGTGAATGGAAATTTTGAACATACTAGAAGTATTTGTTGACCTGATGATGCTCACCAAGTCTCACCAAAATCAGAGAAAGTGAGTAGGCAGGTGTTGGCAACGCTAACGACTATGCTCGGGAAGATGTAACTTGCTACGGTACCAGTTGTTGGAAATAGGGTTGCAAGAAAACACACACAACTTGGAGAAGATGAAGAAGCTCAAGGCACACAACTGAGAGTATATAGCTTAGTGCACAATGAAAGATAAGTTAGCCCTAGAATGATGGGCATATATGATACGATGCACGGGGGGGGAAAACCTCCTAGTGAGGGAAACAATGCCCTGGAGGTCTTAGATGTGTTTGCACACATCACTACCACATATGTATGGTAACAACTCTTATGTGAAACTGTCACTTGTTGAAATACGATGTCAGTGTTCTAGTCTTTCGTGTAATAATAAAAAATGTTGCTAATTGAATTAACACTACAGGGTTATGATCAAATATAATATGTTGCTTAGCTTTTCTTCTAGAAAAAGGGGCTGAATTCATCAAGACCGACATACTTAAAAATCAAGAGTTTTTTAAGATCAATATAAGTACTCTCGCCAAGTACTTTACAAAGCTTTTCATGAGCTCTCTTCCAACACTAAAAGCTGAGGGTCTCAAAATCATGACCACTATTTACATACTGGCTGCATTTTGGCAATCCATTAGTTAAGTAGAATATTCCCTCCCTCTTGTTAGATGACGAAGGCTAGGGAGGATGGTACCTTAGCTTCACCATGGCTTAGGAGGGCATGTTGTAGAAAAAAGGAACGAGAGGGAGAAGCAGAGATCGACTCCAAAGACAACGCTATGATTGATTAATTATGAAAAAAAAATACAAGATATATAAGACAAATTTGCCATGCAAAACTCTATGCACAATGAAGGTGCACTGCATGCTATGGACATATGTTACACTTGACTGGACCAGGGCTTGGAAACCCAACAATCCCCCCATCAAGCCCAAACCACGAACAATAGACTTGATATAGACCATGGTAGAGTTCAATCACCTGAAACTATGAGCAAAAAGCCCCTCCCCCCCCTGACAACAACATAGGTGTGTGTGTGTGTGTGTGTGTGTGTGCACTTCCCTCGGACAAGAATCGGAGTGAGACAATAGAACTCAAAACCAACATAAATGGGAGGTCTTACCACTGATGTGTGGCATTGTCTATAACCCATACAAAATTTTGGCATGATAGTAACTTACAACAAACAAAACCATAACATACCATAAAGAGATGACAAAATAGGACTTTTGGCTAGGAGAATAAGACTGAAGAACAACTGAAGAATATTACTAAAAAACCCAAAATGAGATGGGAGACTGATCCAAACTTTCTTCTCTTCAATTGTATCAACCTAGATTTGGATCCCTTGAACTTGTCAAATTTGGGCACCATATTTAAATCTTTAAAAGGATTTGATGACCATGACTTCTGTTGAGGATTATGCTTGCAATTAAAGGCTCTTTATAGCACTCACAAATTAGAAGTTGCCTTTTGAGAGTGTTTGCAAACCCTAATGCTCCAATTTACCAAGCACAATGGCACGTTGACCGCTTTGTCTTGTCCTCGACAAGTAGTTGCTGCAGACCACGTTTTGAAAAGCGCACAAAAGCTTGTAAATCCACAAAACTAAGTGCTTGCAAAACTGCCTAAACTTGTAGCATTTTGAGATGCTTTATAGGAGAAGAAGATGGTGCCAAAAGGACTGTGGATAGCGTTTTGGAAAGCTGTGAGAATTTGTGAACCGCCCACCACTAGAAGATGCTTAGGCATTTCAATATGTAGCAGAAATTCGCTAACCTTTGCACAACGTTTTGGTATGCTACTCATCAACAAGCTCCTTTGCTAGACAAGGTTTTAGAGGCACCCACTATTCACTTGCTCACCTAGCATCCACATAGACAACATTTTTAGAGGCACCCACTGTTCACCTGCTCACCTAGCGTCCACACAGACAACGTTTTGAGAGGTTCCATTTTGCTGCAACTACTGACAGTGCCTAGGAATTGATGGCGTTTTGATATGCTAGTGCCACTCAAGCCTTGTCGGAGTCAACCTGCAACGCCTACCTCCTGGGCTCTGATACCAATTTTAGGTGACAACGGCTAGGGAGGATGGTACCTTAGCTTCGCCATGGCTTAGGAGGGCGTGCAATACAAAAAAGGAAAGAGAGAGAGAGAGAGAGAGAGAGAGAGAGAGAGAGAGAGAGAGAGAGAGAGAGAGAGAGAGAGAAGCAAAGATTGACTCCAAAGACAACGCTATGATTGATTAATTATGAAAAACCTTTACAAGATATATAAGGCAAAATTGCCATGCAAAACTTCATGCACACTAAAGGTGCATTGCATGCTACAAAGATATGTTCCCATGGGTTTACACTTGATTGGATTAGGGCTTGGAAACCCAACACCTCCCTCCCCCCTCTCCCTCGAAAAAAAATTAAGGCCATCCTCTGCACGCTGCTCCCTCCTTGCTCCCTATTTTGTCATGTAGTTGCCCTACGACCTGCCCTGCTTTTTGCACGCAAAGACAACAATTTGACCGGGCTCCTGCTACCCCTAGTGTGAATGCTAGCTAGAATATCCGCAAGATGAGAGAGAGAGAGAGAGAGAGAGAGAGAGAGAGAGAGAGAGAGAGAGAGAGAGAGAGAGAGAGAGAGAGAGAGAGAGAGAGAGAGAGAGAGGCTCATGATATAGCATAGTATGGTTGCTTCCCGATTCTCCTTCGCCCTTCCCTTTTGTTCTCTCTCCATGCCCAACTCTGCCCCTCTGCTTGCATTCATCACTAGTTCCAATG
The DNA here is from genome assembly GCF_014529385.1 of Adiantum capillus-veneris. NCBI lineage: Eukaryota > Viridiplantae > Streptophyta > Polypodiopsida > Polypodiales > Pteridaceae > Adiantum > Adiantum capillus-veneris. The sequence continues at coordinate 146,712,164 of NC_140943.1, forward strand.
CTCCTCTATTGACAAGCAAGCAGGTGCGACAAACATGGACACAAACAGGGAGAGGTGGCTCTGTGATGCCTCTGGTAGCGATACATAGAGACCACGATCGACAGAGAAAAATTATCTTCACGTGCGCATGCACGCGCGTGCACACACACACACACACACACAGAGAGAGAGAGAGAGAGAGAGAGAGAGAGAGAGAGAGAGAGAGAGAGAGAGAGAGAGAGAGAGAGAGAGAGAGAGCGATGGAAAGCCAAAGCCAAAGGATAAAGAAATAAAAATGTTCCTTTCCCCTTTACTCTCAAAATCGCAACCCGACATCTTCTTAGAATCCCACAAAAAGCCAATTCTTCGATTTCTCTCCCCCCACGCTCCTTGCCCAAAAAAAATCAAGCTATAGTAGACATAAATATTTCCATCTTTCGCTTTTGCTTCCAAGAAAGGATCTTGTGAGATACCCTCCCAACCTTTTCACTATCATAGTAAGGATCTTGTGAGATACCCTCCCAACTCTTTCACCACGGTAGTGGGAGTTGTATACACTACCTATTTGGCTCCATTCTAATTTCTATTAGGTGGAATCTTCCTAGATTACTCTCCTCTATTCACTCGTCTCCACTATTAAAAAAAAAGACACTCGCCCAACCCTTGACACGTGGACGTCGCATAGGTTGTCCTACACACCATAGCTCGCACAGCCTTTGTGCTCGATTTGCTACCCACCCTTTCTTTTGTTTCCTTTCCCTTGTGTGCGCGCGCGCGCTCACACACACACACACAGTGTCACAGCAGCTGACCATATCTATACACACACACACACACACACACTTGGTCATGACTTCTGACCTAGATAACATCTATGGGGCTCGATTAATGTTCTATTGTAGCTTTAGGGGATTTTTCCCTATGTTTTACATGCAGCCTTGGGGCTGTGGTGGCTCTAGCACCTCATCTGGAGGGGGTAGACTATACTCCGAATCACTATCTGAGCTCAAGCCGTTAACTTAAATTGTTGCCGGGTAAGGGATTACTCGTGTTGTACAAATGCTTAATTTGTTATGTGGATCACATTGGTTAAGCACTCGAGCTAGTTACCATAAAGCTAAAGCTTTCCCATCATTTTGTTCTGGCTATCCTATGGGTACTATCCCCTGATTTACCTCCTACTAGTTTTAGTTTTTAGTTAAAAATTACTCTTTGGCCCCTCCAAAAAACCTAGGGAGCTTTCTAATTCATTATTCCTACTTAGGTTTTTCACTGTGCTGTCGCGACAGCCATACTACATCACTACCCCGCGCAGAAAAACTCGCATAAAGGAAAAAGTCGCCGACCCTGGCCTCCCTACCTCCCACTCATTGATGGAATCCTACCCAGATTACCTCTTACACTCTTCAATTCGAGGCGGCCGCGGCATCACCACTAATGAATATATGTCGGATTACATCCCTGCTTCCTCCACTATAAAAGGTGAGGGTGTTTTCCCCTCACTTAGGCTTAGGTCTTCCTTAGCTGCTTGGAAAATTACTTGGCATAGCGACTGCTCATAGGTTTTCGTTGATCTCATGCTCTGATATGTGACTATAATACAGGATTAAAAGAAACTTTTTAAAGAAATGATCTTTTGGGATTCTTTATTTTTTTCATTAGCAAAAGATCTCTCTCTCTTTTTTTGGCTGCTTGACTAGTAAAAGTTGACAGTAAAGCTGGTAATATGGCTGGTTATGCACTAACTCTGGTGATGATATCGATTTGGGCTTTTGTATCTGATACTGATTGATCCTCTACTAAAAAACTGGTGATGGTGTTGACTATGCAAAAAACTCTCTAGATTAACTAGAATACTGCCATATTCGAATATTGGTCTTTTTGGGATTCTTTTGAGAAATTGGATAGTGGCTGCTCACATTAAATAAGGGATTTACTTTTTTGTTGATTGGCTTCTTGACTGGTGATGAACTGCATACTGATATCAGATATTTCATGTATATGGTTATTATTCTGGTTTTTGACACTAATGGTAAGGATAATGGCTGAATGCCTGGTGGGGATGCTCGATATGCATGCAAGATTCTGATTACTGGAAGGTAAGTTGCTGGTTATGCTGCCATATTCTGATGGTTGCAATAGGTTATGATACATTCAACAAAAATACAGGGGAGTTCATACTTGAGGATCTGGCTTGATCGAGCTGATTGCTTCTACCTTGGAAATTTGATTGCAAAGGGGAATGCTCTATGTCCTTTTTTGGTTGCTAAGGCAAAGAGATAATATATATAATTTTTTTTTTTGCTATTGATATTCTGCTGGCATTGCAGTAGGACTTGGTATCATTTGTGATTAGAAGCACAAAATAAGATTCTCTCTAAAAACCTATATGGTTTGCTTGTTGGCTTTGTTTTACCTACTAACAGGGATTAGTTGGCATTGGAATGCAGTTCAGCCTCTCTACCTGTTAGTTATGTGTTAAAAAAAAGGGGGGGGAGCTTGTAATGGGCCTAGACTAGCCGGTCATACTTGCAAGTTACATGCCTAATCTAAAAGAACATTGCAATAGGGTACACTGGTTTTTTATGCCATTTTCTGGTTCAGATTGGTTCACATCAGTAGCTGGTCATACTTGCAAGTTACTCAGGCTTAATCTAAAGGAACATTGCATAGGGTACACTGGTTTTTTTGTATGCCATTTTCTAGTTCAGATTGGTTCACATCAGTATATGAGGTTTTTTTATCTTCTCTTTCTGGTACTAACTGATCCTCTGCTAATTGGGCTGAAGTATAGCAGATACAAGTAGATTCCCGATACAAGGGTTGCTCGATATTTTAAAGTGTTGACAGTTACTCAAGCTTACTTTATGGCTGCTGGTTTAAGTATTGCATATTGGATCCTACTTGGATCTACTGCTCTGTTTTTTGACTGGTTTCTGACTGGATCCTACTTTGATAACCTTAGTTAATCTGATGTTTGAAAGCTTGGTAGCAATAGTGGTTCTGCTACCGAAATGGGACTCTAGCAAAATATATGAATAACTCTAGCAAAAAATAAGGATGAAAAATCCTCGAGACTTTAAATGTCTATGACAGTAGCTAGTTAATTTTTTTTAAAGTTCGACATGGATAACAACTGATAGATTCTTTGAAGCCTGCCATACGTAGCCAAGTCTAACATGTCTGTTGCACGCGCGCGCACACACACACACACACACACACACACACACACACACACACACACACACACACACACACACACACTCCGTCTTCGAGCGCATTCACACGTAGCAAAGCCATCGTTTTTTTGGCACGGAAAATAGTTGTCTTTTGCCTGCACATGAGAGAGAGAGAGAGAGAGAGAGAGAGAGAGAGAGAGAGTAGAGTTCCTCTAATGCTGTCGAAATTGGCAGAGTTGAGTTTGGAAGGGTAGCATTTCTAATTTTCTAATAAAGGACAAAGGTAGCTGACCAATGACGATCCTTGGGATTAATTGACACGGACATGGGAGGGTGAGATCTATGGTGAGCTGATTGTGGACTGTAGATCTTGCGGCAACGTAGAAAGTAATCTAGGGTACCCTAGATTACTTTCAGTATCGTTGCCTTGCACACATGTTTTAAGTAAATTAGGGGCCGCATCCTTCAAAAGTGCACACAAGACGAAGTGGTTAGGACATGTGCCTCACATGGGTGAGGTCACGTGTTCAAACCCCATGGCCGCAAAATGGGGTACCCTAGATTGCTTTCGAAATGCGGGTACCCTAGATTAGTAATCTAAGGTATGGACATCCCATATCGACGGCCCACAATCCTCCCACCGTAGATCTCACCCTCGCCAAGTTCACCGTAAGAAACATACCTTGGTGTTCTCTTTGGAAAGGGACCGATGATGTGTGCCTCAAAAACTAACAACAAATGTCTAAAAGTTATGCGGGGGTCCATGCCCCACTGAGAGGAGAGCGGGGACCCGCAGTTGCTTTCTATGGTGCGTGTGATGCAGTTTGGCGTGGCTGCTTCTGTTCCTAACCGGAAAAACGGGCTTCTCATCACTCCTTATAATTAAGCACCCATTTAATTAGTCCTGCATACAGTATGCCCCCACCATCAACGAACCCAACCCATCCCACAGGAAGAAAACGCTGCTTCCTGCAACGGACAGCCCTTGCTCAAGCTCGGAAACAGCTTCTCTGTGTATCCTGAGCGCGCATGGTAAGCATTCTCTTCCTCGTTCCCCTCTTTTCTTCGAGCTATGGAGTTTCACTCCCCAACGCATCCCCTTCCCGCCTCAACAGCCAGAGATGAAAATGGGCTGTGGCACCCCAGCTCCTCTTCTTACTCATCTTCCCCTCGAAGGGAGCAGATGGAGCGCACACACATGGATAGGCTTCGTTGCAAACAAGACTTGCAGAAGCTCTATGAGGATATGCCAGAGAACTTGTACGACCTTTCACTCAAGGACATTGTGGATCCTTGCTACTCCATCAGTGGTAACCTTAAAGCTATTGTGGCAGAAGATGAGCTCAAGTCTGATGTGCAGGGCTGTGCAGGTTGCAAGATTAGAAGCTGGAAAAATTCTTCTATTCACAAGCTCAGCTTTAGCTTCTCCTTTCCTGGCTTAAGAGGGAAAAGCAGGAGAGCCGAGCGCCCCAATCTGTACGCATGGAAGCCCTCTTTGTCACATACTGAGGAGAAAGCTTCCTCTGCTTCCAACGACCCGCACAAAGCAAACCGTTCATCATCCAAGTATTTAAAAAGCAGTCCTGAAGTCAGTGCCTCATCCATGTCAAAAATTCATCCTTCCAATCAGTGCTCATCATGCTCTTCATTCACCATATTCTTCAAGAGCCGTTGTCTGGTAAGCTCCAGCCTTACCTTTTGTGTGTGTGTGCTCACATATGAGAGAGAGAGAGAGAGAGAGAGAGAGAGAGAGAGAGAGAGAGAGAGAGAGAGAGAGAGAGAGAGAGAGAGAGTTTGAAACAAGAACCAGTTCTTTTCCTAGTTGGATTCAATGTAAATAATCTTAACCCCTCTGATGCAATCAACAATTTCTATGTTTTATCAAGGGGTATGTGCCCTCAAGATGTATAATCAATAGATGTTTTTCTCTCTGAGAGAGAGAGAGAGAGAGAGAGAGAGAGAGAGAGAGAGAGAGAGAGAGAGAGAGAATCCTTCTCCGTTCATCTCTCTCCCTACTATACATGGAGGTGATAATCAAAATAGAGATCTTTTTATTGGGCTGCCTGGACAATGTTTTGTTTGTGGGAGAGCAGGACATGGTGGCAAGCGCAGAGTGCAACGTTCTGAGCAGAGAGCAGACAAATGTTAAGGGGAGACACACATGTGAAGTAGAAGGCACAGGGTCGAAGGTGACGCAGGACATGGTGACAAGCGCAGAGTGCAACGTTCTGAGCAGAGAGCAGACAAATGTTAAGGGGAGACACACATGTGAAGTAGAAGGCATAGGGTCGAAGGTGATCTGAAAGCCGCGCTCGAGGAAACCGTTGCGAAGAAGGGGAAGTGACTGGAAGCAGTCACAGAAATTTGGAAGTCGTCAAGATAGAGCAAGGGTACTTGGCAGTCCACACCAAAACACAACAATTCGGGAGGGAGCTGGTAGCACAAGCCGAGGCCGGTGGTAGAGCAATCCGATTTGGAGGTGCGAGGGAATTGAGGAAAGAGAATACCCGCTGAAAACAGCACACACTTGAAGAAATACAATGACGATGTTGATGCCAAGCGGAAGAGAGAGAAACCAGAGGGGAACCATGCGTTGGGTGAAGGAAGATCAAGCGAAGAACTCCTGGGGCTTTGATATCAGCATGTGCAACGGAAGAGAAACACGCACGAACACGGAGAGAGAGAGAGAGAGAGAGAGAGAGAGAGAGAGAGAGAGAGAGAGAGAGAGAGAGAGAGAGAGAGAGAGAGAGAGAGAGAGAGAGAGAGAGAGAGAGAGAGAGAGAGCCCTTGCCCTGGCGCGAACCCTATCAGCCATGAAACCATATCTCAGCCCTGAAACCCGAAAGCCTCCCTGGCCATGATGTCCTTGCCCTGGCGCAAATCCTATCAGCCATGAAACCATCTCAGCCCTGAAACCCGAAAGCCTCCCTGGCCATGATGTCCTTGCTCACCTTCATCACTAACTTTTTGTGTACTGCTCTGAGCTACCTTGGTTTTCAGCAAGCATGGATAACTTCTGCATTGCAACGCATATTGTGGCGTGCTCCGTCTCCATTGGACCTCCAAAGTTTTAGGTTGTGGCAATGGCCTCATCTATGTAGTGTAGCAGACACCACTTGGAGAGGCTCCCAGTTGTGCTTTAGGCTGGCTTGCAACGAACTCAGGGTAAGGTTCGTGGGCTTTGTCCTAAAGTCACCATGGAGAATGTTCCTAGTCTACTGGCATCCTAGGTGGCATGTAAGGTTCGTGGGCTTTGTCTTAAAGCCACAGTGTAAGTGTCACAAAACGGGCACCACATGCCAATAGAAAAGAACAGGCTGAACAAACTTTTAGCACTTCAATAACAACTGAACTGAAAGAGAGAGAGCACACGCGACACGGAGTGGCGGAATTCCACCCCAAAGAGTATTGGCCCCAAACCTTGGCGTATTTCTTTATATCAACACAGTACAAGCCGCTACTCCACGCGTTGCACCTTCTCCCAAAAGAGTGCCAGAGAATGAGCCCTAGCCTCATATTTAAAGGCCCTTGGCCAGTAAAAGCAGTTTACATGAAAAGCTTTAAACTCAAAAGCAACTGGTCCAAAAGCAGGTGCTCAAAAGCTGCCAGCGTAAATCACGAAAATCCGTACAACTGCCACGTCAGCAGTCAACGCAAAACGCGGAAATTTGTACAGTCTGTCACGTCATCATGTCAACGCAAATCCGGGTTTTCCGTACAATTTTGCCACGTCATCAACTCTCCACGCCGTCTTCTGTGTGTGAGGGTCTAGCTTTATTATAATGCCTTTATGTCACTTGGTGTCACGTGCACATCTAACCCTATGTGTACGTGGACAAGCTACTTCATGAATTGGGTTCAGTTCAGTTAGATTAGGAAGTGTTCTGGCACTTTTGTGAGTATGTTCGCAGACCGTGCATGTCCAGCCACTTAGAGTAGATGCATATCCTTTGGTTGCACACAGCATGACCATCAGATTTCCATCAGAACCCATCATGAGCATTTTTACAATGCATAGACGTATTTTCCCTATTTTTGACATTTTTCACTTATTATTTTTAGTGACTTTTGTTGGGAACTAGGTAGGGCAAATAGCAAGTGAAGTATATAAGAAAACCTAGCGCTAGCAAATCTGGGAGAAGAGGCAGCAGGAACACAGCGTTCAACAGGCACCTTCTCAGCAGAACCCCCACAGCAGCCTAGCGTTTTTGGAGCAGGAAACCTGGCGTTTTCTTCATCAACAACCTAGCGTTTTCAGCATTGCAGACAAGCCCAGCGTTTTTGCAATTGCAGCAACGTGGCAACAGCAGATAGCAGATCAGCCCTAGCGTTAGCAGTTTGCATCAGCAGATCCATAGCAGATTGCATATCCAGAGCCTCCAAAGCCCCAAGCTTCTTTAGCCCCCTCTTTGGTCTTTATCCTTTCCCACGGACCGTGGATCGTGGCTATAACAAGCTTGGACACTTCAAGCGAGAAATCAATAGCAACACACGAATAAAAACTTCAAAATCACTTAACAGAGAGAGAGAGAGAGAGAGAGAGAGAGAGAGAGAGAGAGAGAGAGAGAGAGAGAGAGAGAGAGAGAGAGAGACGACACGCCCAAAATCATTGGCCCCAAAGACTGGCGCCCCTTTCGGTATTTCTTTATTTATTGATCTCAACAAGGTACAACTCCGGAGGGTCCTCTGCTCTTAGACTCTGCGTCCAAATGCTCTGCAAAGTGAGGCCCCAAGGGCTCTTTTATTCTTACAAGGGATGCCCCAAAAGCAAAGCCCCAAAAGCAATCAATTCAAAAGCACTTCCCCCCAAAAACACCTTCTCTCAGAAGCTAGCATTAGAGACTCCCAAAAGTAGCCAGCACAAGGTGGTAAGGTACGTAAGGTACAACACGTATTTGGTACAACCTGTACGTAGTACCGAATGGATAGAGTTGTTAGGTACGTAAAATTCGTAGGTTTTTTTTTTAAATGCCAAAAACCTAAAATACGGTCTGTACTCGATAAAAAATTCATAAGTATCACTCCAAGGATGTTAGTTCACTATTCTATAAACCAAGGCAAAGCTTTCGTACGAGTTCCTGATCGTGCTTGCCCTCCTATATTCACCACCACAATGACGTTCGTGTGTGCTCTACAAATGCAAGTTGTGTCGAAATGTCTACAAAACTAGGTGTTGGGATAAGGCTAAAGAAGGGCAAACCAAAAATTCCTGCCACAATAGGGTTTATTTCCACATATTACCCACAACATTGCGCCCAAAAAAACAGTACGAATCTGTACGGTACGGTACTGTACGGTACAGACGTACCGTACCGTACAGATTCGTACGTACGTACGGATCCTACCTTGAGCCAGCAGAATTTGCAGAATCCGTATAGCCTGCCACGTTGCACCATCAGCGCAAAACGTGGAAATCCGTACAAGCATGCCATGTCAGCATCTGTATGATCTGCCACGTCAACATGTCAGTGCATTTTGCGGAAGCTTTTGTCTTGTAGGGTTTCGGGCTCTCAGTCGGTGCTTCATAAGTTCCCTTAGTTATTTTTTAGGGTTTGTTTTGTCCACTTAACCATTTCTCTTCCAATTGGTCATGCCACATCTTCACTTTGTGACATACCCCCCCCCCCCCCCCCCCCCCTTCAAAGAATTGTAATCGCCCTCGATTACGCCTGCAAAATCAAACATAAGCCAGAAACCAGTTTAGTAGACACCGACTCTAAGCACTGACGCACTAGACAACACAAATCTAGCACTTGCACAAAGAGGACAGTCACTGAACATTCAAATCACATTCAAACTATATCGTCCATCGAGATATCGAATCACGATTCATCGGCAACGTGTTTAGCAATCACATCTAGATCTATCCCAGATCTCCACAGATGTCTCGATTGACTAATTCTTATTGCTATCATGTCCATCTCATCTGGAATCACAAGATCGAAACGCTGCAATCATTTCATCTTTCAAACATGCACTCAGACACTACTCACATGAGAGAGCACATGTACATCAGATTCATTTCGGGAATTCCCTGTTCGAAGTACTTCTTTCATAAAGTCATCCAACAGAATACTGTCAGCCCCATTAGTATAACAGTATGGATTTTTGCTTTTGCGCTGGCAGCTTTTGGGCATTTGCTTTTGGTCAATATCTTTTGAGTTTGAAGGCTTTTCATTTAAATTGCTTTTCATAGGCCAAGGGCCTTTAAATATGTGCAGAGGGCTCATTCTCTGGCACTCTTCTGGGTGAAGGTGCAGAGCGTGAGTATCGGCATTGTACTGAATCCAAGTAATATAAAGAAATACCGAAAGGGGCTCCAAGGTTTGGGGCCGATACTCTTTGGGATGGAATTTTGCCACTCCGTGTCGCGTGTGCTCTCTCTTTTAGTTTAGTTGTTATTGTTATTGAAGTGCTAAAGTTTGTTCGTTTTGATCTTTTCTATTGACACGTGGTGCCCGTCTTGTGACAGTGGTATCAGAGCATCAGGCGTGTGCTTTTTTGAAAGCATACGTGTCCTACAAAAGAGCAGATAGACAGAGCAAACCGGCGCTTCCAAAGGCTACTGGAATTTTATTTGAAGAATCTTCGTGCTTCGACCCCTGACTTATTAGCCACTCCCACCCTTACTTCACCGCGCATCGGGCGTACTCTCATCATCACTGCTCTGTCTTACAGGGCATAAGCCATTATAAAACCCAAAGACATGGCATTCATGGATTCAACAGAATATTTGCAGTTTCTTCTCGACAAGCTTCGCGACATTCTTTCGCGGCATCCTTAGCAGAATCTTCCGATGCTGCAAAGTTTTCAACAATTTTTGAATTACATGTTACCCCCTCTGATGCCCCAGGTGGTACCTCCTCTTCCGGCACTAGAAAGTACGAGAGCTTCCAACCGGCAACCTTTGGAGCAGTTTGTTCCGGTCGGGGGAGTCTTCATGAATATGGTGTAGCCATCTGACCTTGATTCAGTGCAACCGCCTTTGCCCCCACCTCCTCCACCACCACCGCCACCAGGCTACAATGGTTCGAGCCCATATGGATACCCTTATTATCCGTACCCGGGATACACTCCTAACCAACCCAAAGATTTCAAGGATGGCGGCACGACAATCAAATTTTTCACTTTTTTTGGGGTGAAAGATCGGAAGAAAGCAGTGTAGTTTCTATAGCCATTCGACAACATCTATGCTTTGGAGAACTATAAAGAAGAATCCAAGATTTCTCGAGCAACAGGATTTCTTAAAGATAATGCTATGCAGTGGTGGAATTCAATCGCGACACAACCGCATGCTCCTAGGACCAGACAAGCTTTCAAGACAGTATTTGCACGCAGTTATATGACTTCTATGTCTGAAGTTCAGGTCTTGGTAAAAAAGGACTCCTCTGGAAAGCTACTGGAAGAAGCCATGACAAGCCAAGAGAGAAGTAAGCAGGCGGAAACCTAAGTCCTGCAGGAAAAGCTCGCAGAGTTGGAAAAAAAAAAATTCTCTCTCTGCAAGAAGTCGACACAAGACTTGCGATTCTCTCCGAAGGCGACAAGAGTATGATGCTCAAGAACCTAGAGAATCCAAGGAGCAGAATGCTCAAGATCCTTCAGAATCCAGAAAATATCTATGAACATCAATCCAGAACCATAGCCAAGAAATATTTCGGGAAGGATATGAAGAAGGTCTTTAGACCTCAGAACACTACAATCAAGTTTCATACTTTTGACGAAAGGGAAGATGTTCCGAAAGATACCGCTTTCATTCGACAGTTTGAAGTTGCCTTTGCAAACGGCAATTTCTGAGAAGCGTCGAAGGTGAGGTATTGTGACCAAACACCTCAAGGGGATTGCAAGTACTTGGTGGTATACCAAAGCACTGCAAGGAACGTACAACAAGACTTGGATTCAATTGAAGGCTGAATTTTTTGACAAATTTTTTTCCTCGATGCTTTGAGGAAGGCATCCAAGAAGATTGGGATCGGTTTGCCCAATAGAAATACGAGCGAGTCCAAGCAAGTAGTGGTTCACTCTTCCCAAGGTAGCTCCACTCTTGACCCTCTTTGAGGAAGGAAAGATGAAGAAATTCAACGAAGGACTTTTACTCGAATTTTGTAGACGCATCTGCAAGATACTTTGCAGTAGATGGTGGAGTGAGCAATACAAGCTGAAAGTGTACATCTCAGTGTAGATAGAATCTAATCCCCGCAGTGGGACAGGAACCATTGAACACAGAAACAACGAATTTTTGTTACCTCTCCTCGAAGGATACGTTGTTATCCAGAGAAAGTTTGGAGTAAGGGAATTCAATCTAACTCCTGAGTTCTTGAATAGAAGACCCTCGAACTTTAAGTGAGAGGGCAGGTTTTCGATCAAAGTTACATCTTTGCGGAAATCATAAAGTGCATGGTGCTTGTTTGCACGAGGTATGGTTATGTCTGTCCAGGACTACTCACTCTCGAGTGTTTATGAGAGTAGGATCAATTTGAAACATTGTTTTCTGAGATGAATTGGTTTGCTCAACTAGCCGGAAGGTCAACTATTGATCTGGTATCCGGTAGTTCTCCCACAAATTACCTGCTATTGCTGGTAGGACGGCAGAAAGGAAGGAACCTTTCCGAGATTTCAAGCAGAGTAAAAAACACCTTTCACTAAACTTCAAGCCTAAACCAATTAATGGAAGATATGGTAGAGCTTTTCGCACAAGTGAATGAACAACTCCCTTTACGAGGGAAGGAATAAGCGACGGCTACGACCTGTGCTCGAGGAATCCAAGGATTAAAATCCTGGTTTATTTGATGAGCGTGTTTTGCTCTAAGATTGAGCCAAGGGATCGTCAGGTTGAGCGTGTTCGCTCTAAGGCTCTTACTAGGCTCACTGAAACTTATGTACACCTTTGGGTACATGGATAACACACAAAGATGCAGACCTATGATAAGGTGGGTCATCTACCAATTGAATGTTTTTCTACTGAACAGAATGAGATGAACCAACTTCCTTTTCAGGAATTGGACGAGAGTTTGTTATACTCTCTTGAGCGCCCTTTTGCGCGCGAGGATATTCTGACACGAGAATCTCTATTTGAGATGTGTTTGGTAGAAGGAATTTGAGTTTCTCTACCGAGAAGAGGTTTTCTGATGGTCGTTGATCATTGAGTACGCTATGTGCTTCTGCCATTACAATAGCAACTTTTGGTTGCGATATGTGTTTCTCCATGAGCAGGTCAAGTAGCATTTACACGCTGCTGGAATAAATTCGAACTATTATGTTTGTAAGAATATATTTCGGCAACCGTTTCAAAATGGTAAGAATTACATATGGGAGAACATCCCTGAGAATCAAAGAGGGTTTGCTCTATTGTGAATCGGGTTTGAACGTATGTTCAGAAAATGCTATGGCTAGAATCCTATTTGCCTGAGATTTTGCAAGTCGTCATTGATGCTCGCAATGTGAATCATTTTTTATGATTTTGTAAGGAAGAGACGCTAATGGGCGTCGGGAAAACACTGCTGGTGGTAATAACTCGCAGGAGGAAAAGATTGGAAGGAAGTGCCACCGTGTACAAAGAATCTTCGGATTGGAACCGTACGCCTATGTTGAGCGACGGCCTGGAGCAAGAACCTTCTTTAAGGTGATGGCAAAGTTTGTTTGTGAAAGAAAGACATCGGGCTTAATGCTCTATGACTTGGGCATTCCCTATGTGGGAGGATACAAGAGGTTTAATACCCTTTGGACTAACAGCGCAGGATTATGCGCAAGGACAGATACCTAGATTGATTTGTAGGAAGATTATTCTTCTCGAATTTGAGAAGACGGAATCAAGTTAACAGAGTCTCGGATAAGGAAACTTTGGATCAGAACAATTGGCCTACCCAAAGCAAAGGCTCCGGAATAAGAACTTACTTTGGTAAGATGGCACACTTTGTCTGCCACACAGGAAGATTCACATGAGCTTAATGCTCTCGACATGCCCTATGCGGGAGGACAGAAGAGGTTTAATATCCTCAGGACTAACAGCGCAAGGTTATGCCCAAGGACATAGACCTAAATTGATTTTTAGGAGGATGATTCTTCTCGGGATTGAGAAGGTGGAATTGAGTTAACAGATTCTCGGAAAGGCGCGAATGACGAGTTCTTACATGGCTCGTAAGTTTAATGAATGGTGAAGGATATCCTCGAGCTACTAGAGGAAGGACATGAACTGGTAAGGTAAGTATTGAATTATGAAATTTTTTGTTTAATTTACTTTTTAAGTTCTCTACTAAGAAAGGACTAGCTCAACTCACCATTAAGCAAGATTTGGATTTTTTTCCGGTTTCTCACCGGGAGTTCAGTTAGACCTCTACAGTTGAGGACAATTGTTTATAAGTGACAAGGATGTTGCTAAATTGGCTTTATCTGACATAAAAATAATTCTAAATGAATTATTGGATTTATAAGTGAGAGGGTTTTCTTGCTTGGAACACCAGGAAAAATTTTAAGTGAGGGTTTTTCTCACTGGAGACATCCGAGTAGAGAGTATTTCTAGTGCGTCATTCAAAGTAATGACGGGAGCACTGAGAACGGGAATATTTGTAAGGCCACCAGGAACGGGTACTTCTGATGTGTCATATCGGATAGGTGACAGGGAGCATCAGAAAGAAGTATCCGACCATCCGGGAACGGACATCTCTGATGTGTCATAAGATGGGTGACTAGAGCATCATGAAGGAGATTGTACCGTAAGTTCAGTAGGAAAGGACTAGGTGATGGGTATTCCTGATGCGTTACAAGGTGGGTGACGGGTGCACCGGAAAGGGGATATTCATAGTCAAGAGGAAATTCCGAACTGTGTTGGAATTGTGCACAAGGAAAAGCAAGCACTTGAATGAAGATGGGTTCAGAGGAAACTTTGAGGAAAAACATATGCTTTCTGAGAAAGCGAGATTGCTTTTCGGGAAAGCAGATGCTTTCCCGCGAGGAAGTCTTTGTCTGCATTGCAACTGTGCGTGTGATTGCATCCAGGAACGCCTGGAAAGTGTTGTGAAAGCATTGTTTTTAACTTATAAGGTTTTATTGAGTTTTTGGGCAGATTCATACTATTTTTAAAATACACAAGCCGCCCATTTAATAAGTGGACAGCCATTTGATGAATAAGGCAACAGATCAGCCAGCGTTTTCTCTCTCTCTCTCTCTCTCTCTCTCTCTCTCTCTCTCACTCTCTTTTTCTCGCAGAACAGCGAAAAAAAAAAATTGGAAAAAAAAAACCGACTGCGATCTCTACGCGAGCAGCTATTCGTGCCCGTGGCTAGGAGCTATAAAAGCATCACATGCCCTCACTCAGAGGGGTGGATCAGTTTTCACAAAGAGGAGATGCTGCTGCAGATTTCAGCCGTAAAGAAGACTTTACCGGTGATGCCCATGGCTGCTGCAAGTGTACCCGATATTGCCAAGACCCAATGCGCGAGTTCCCTTGCGAAGAAGTGCCTACGGAGCGTGTTTCCATCGCGACAAGCTGCTGTTTTTTTTTTGTTTTCAGCCCATAAACGTCGTAGACGGGGCTGATTTACGAGAAGGAACCGAGAACACACCTCTTTTGTGTGTAGGATTGGAAGAGAGGATTTTCTATGTAGAGATCTCTTCCGAGGAATTGCTATTCGAGAACCGAGTTGCGTTTCGAGCGTCGAGACTTTGAAGGTAACGATTTTCATGTTATAATCTCTCAGTATTTGATTGCAGGTGTACTTCCTCTTCGTGAGGGAGTAGTAGCAGAGGAAGGCATGAGCCTTTGCAGGAGAAAAGCGCTCTGAGGAACTAGAGCCAATTCAGCCCAAGGGTTTTGTACCCGAGTTTGGGAAGTAGATCCACGGATCGGAGAGAGGTAGTCTCTCAAGTTGTGATCCGGAAGTTGGGATTCCCAAGGAAGAACTTCGTGTTCGAGAAAGCAGAGTTGTTCTGTGGGAAGAGGACTCTGGAAACAGAGTTGGGAAAGAGAGTTGCAGGGATGTCATGCCTTGAGTCTGGAAGGTGAGATCCAGAGGCGAGAACCTTGGTTCTCAAGGATTTGGAATAAGGAACGGAAGTTCCTTGGAATAGGGTTTTGCCCTAGGGATCGGAAGCTGAGGCTTCCGGGAACCATCAAGTCTTATTCTAGAGCGAACGTGGTAATACGTTCGGTTCAAGTGCTTGTATAGACTTCTCCTCAGTAATAAAGATACTATTACGGGGGGGGGGGGGACCAACCCATCTTCTGGTCCCCAGTACTATGTCGGTCTTCTCACTCTCTATCTCTCTCTCTATCTATTTCTCTCTATATCCTCTGGCTTCAGTAATAAGTGATAAATCCTATTTATCCGAACGTATTTTATATTGTTATGCGTTCCCGTTTGTGACAGGCGCCTGCAGTTATGTCCAGCGAGTTTGAACATGGCCCTTTGGTTATGAAGTCCTATAAATAGGACTTTAGCCTCATTTGTGAGACATCTTGTGTGATTACCACACTTGGATTCTTGGCCCTTGGCAGCTCTGTCCGCACACCTGTACTGGTGTGGGTTCGGTGGTAGCCTCTTGTGGCAGAGGCTAACCCGCTTGGCTGCAGGCTCCCAGGCTCGGGGGTGAGCCCGTACTGGCTCTATGGTTGGGAGGTGAGCCTTATGTCCGCTCACTACATGTGTATAGGGTGTGAGTTTGGCTAGTGTCATGTCATGTGTGCAGGATGGATTTAACGAGGGACTAATAGACACAGTCTTCTATTCCAATCGGGGGAGTTTCTAAGAACATGGTGCAACCATCTGACTTCTACCCGGTGCAATCGCTCTCCCACCGCCACTTGGGTATAATGGTTGGAGCCCGTATGTCTACCCCTATTATCCACATCTTTGACTTGCACCACAATAGCCCAAGGACTTCAAGGATGGTGGATTGACATCAATTTTCACCTTTTTGGGAGTGAAAGACAGAAATAAAGTTTTACAATTCCTGTAGCAATTCACAATATTTATGCCTAGGGAAACTACATTGAAGAATCAAAGATCTCTCGAGCTGCCGCTTTTCTCAAAGACAATGCTATGTAGTGGTGGAGTTCTATAGCTACCAAGCCTCACGCTTCCAAGGACTTAGCAAGCTTTCAAGAATATTTTGCCCTGGAGTTGCATGATATCCTTATCTAAAGTGCAGCTTCTGGGAGAATGGGGCAACTTGAAAATGCAAGCCACAAAAACTATGGAAGACTACAACCAGAAGTTTCTAGATATCTATCTTTTGATGTCCTTCTTTAAGTTGATAACCTTGAAGGACCCATCTGAGCGCTATACCATTGGACTTCCATCACCTCTAGAAGAATACTGTTTTTCCAAGAAAGTCTCAACAATCCACGAGCTTACGGACTATGCTACGGTCAGCTACAAACTTATGAAAGGGCGATTGGAATTTGTCATTAATGGTCAACCGACGAACACTTAGAATCCTCGACAATAACATAGAAATTCTCGCGATTCTCGCGACAAATCAACTTAAACTGCATGACCTCATTGACAAGTCGCCAACGAGAAACTCTGCAGCGAGAAGGCGGATGCTTCGAGTGTTTCCAGACGGGACACACGTCCTATGTATGTCCGAATAAAGGGGATAAAACTCAAGAGAAACCTTCTGCCAAGAAAGCCAAAACTGCAATAGGACTTGTTCTTGATATTTATAGCACCTCCGTACCCGATGCTTCCAAAGAATTGTGTAGAGCCTACGGAGAAATTAGTTTCCATATGGCACTTATCTTCTTCGATCCAAGAGCCACTGAGAATTTCATCCATCCAAAGTTCCTCAAGCGGATGGACTTTGAACATAATCAGTTTGCTAGTGAAATGGAGGTTGAGTTAGCCACAGGGGAAACCAATAAAGCTGTACCACTTATTGGTGCTCTTGTGTTCCACCATTCAAGGGTACCATGGCTCAAAATCTCCTTACTACCTCTTCATGACAGAGCTTTGAAGTGTATCTCAATTCTTGGGATGGATCTTCAAGCTTTTGGCATTAGGATAGCGGTCACATGTTGCTTGTGAAGTGCAACCACCGTTGTCTTCAGGACCTCCACCTCGGCGCTCCACCACCAACACCTTCACCAGCTCCTCCTCCATCGGACGAGATCATTGTTATTATTATTTTATTATTCAACACCTCCACCACTTTCTGATTCGGCCCCAAAAGCTTTCAAGGATGGTGGAGCCACAATAAAAGTTTGTACTTTTTTAGCTGTTCAAATTCCAAGAATGCCATTAAATTCTCCAACAATTTGATGTTGTGTTCCACTGTGTTCCACAATGGCAGTTTCAAATTGACCTCTTTTCTCAAGAACATTGCGATGCAATGGTGGGCTGCTTTATGTGCTAGGCCAAATAATCCTAAAAGTTGGCATGACTCATAGGCGTCCCGAACAGTTGGGATTGGAAACAGGGTTTGTCGATTCCATTTTACTCCGCAGCAGATGGCTGCGTACAAAGCTCAAGGCAGGTGCTATATTTGTGGTTGCATTGGAAACACATTCAGAGTGTGAATACACACTCACCCTACCCCGGACAACAACATTCTCATCAAGCAACCCAATAATGCCGACAATTTTAACAAGAAGAAGCCTTGACCTTTTGTTGGCTTGGTTCCAGATTTGGTAGGAGAAACTACTGATGATACTTTTCGCGAGTCTTGCAGTATGGGAAGAGGTTTGAGGCAAGGAAGCTCTCATCTTCTTAACCAAAAATTGTATTTTCACTAAGCTTGCCGGAAAGCTTTGCATTGATGAATATGTGAAGGGAACTCTCTTGAAGCGCAGATGGCAAATGACACTTCTGGTTCAGCTATGCCACTTGTGGGCTCTCTTAGAGTACATGTTCAAGGATTTGCGGATTCAATTGACTTCTACGTGATGGATTTAGCTTGTTGTGATGTTTTGTTGGGGATAAGTATGATTCCCTTGAGATATAGAGATCCTTCTTACCCATAAGAAGAAACAAATTAAACTTGACGGCGAGTTCAAGGAGAATCTGTCCCTAGTGTATCTGCTTGTTCTATTAAATTAGTTCTCTACTGTGTGTCACCTCCATATATAGAGCTGGTCTCTTTGTGCGTACATGATCTATGCCAAACCAATTCTGTTTTGTAAGTTTGTAGTACTCTCCTTGAAGATTGCACCTTTACAACAATACTCGGATTGTTTCAAAGAACCCCCTTGTGTGTATTGCTACCTGTGCGACATGAAGGTTATGAACACCCTCTTATTCCTGGATCCCTTCCTCCTGACATTGCACCCTGCAGACAAAGTAAAGCACAACAAGATGAAAGTTTCAGTCATTAAGTTTCCTAGTTGGTGAACGAGGGTTCCATTCAGCTGGGTTCTTCTCCCTACTGTTCTCCTTAGACAGGAAAAGGGTGGTTCATGACATGTACATTGAGTACTGTGCCTTGAACAAAGTCACCATCAAGTACCATTTCCCTATTTCTCGTATTGAGGACATTGTGAATCGACGGCACAGCTGTACCGTATGGGTATCTATATGTACGAACTTCTCACACAGTTTGGGAGACTGTTGTTGGTGACTCTCAGTCCAATGTAGGTGTGTATATTTGTGGGATCAAGTTGGCGACATTGTGTGCGTGATCATGGCACTCTGGTTCTAGGTAGAGCTTTGTGGGCTTCTTTACAGATTGGGGACCCTTCAGTGGGCATTTGTGTGTGCGCTCCTACCAGAGCTCGTGCCAGGGCTTGGTTTTGGCAGCAAATTGTGGACTTTACCCACCTATGCATAGTATTCTACAATCACAGTTTGGTCCCAGCTTGGTCCTGGATGGAGTTTGAATAGACAGTCATGCAGATCATTTGTACTCCCTGAGCGTTTAGTTTCCTTTTGCCCTCAGAGTTAAAAGTTCTATCTTTCATCACCCCAACTAGTATTTTGTATCGGTGTCCTTTTTCTTGGACAGCCAAAGGACTCAGGACACATACATGTAGATCAATTTGTCTCATAAGGCCTAAAAAGCTTTCTTTCTTTTCTCTTTGTGCTCGTTTCCAATTTGACAATTTTAGTTGCTCCATTTTCCAAAGTATCGCAACGCAACAGATCATGTTGCCTCTTTCAAGAGGCTATATGAAGGGGTTTCCGGAAAGGAGATGATTTTGTGCTCTTTATAAATTTGGAACTCAAATGCAGTTGAAAATTTTCATTGTCATAATGAGAAGATCAGTGTATTACACAGCACCTTCCTTTTTGCCACCCAAACTTAAGCAATAGAAAAGATTTTATTGAAATGCTCCCTTGGGCAAGTATATTCTTTGTGCTTTTTTCTGACGACTTTCAGCTAAAGGAAAAATGCGCTTGCATGCTAATGCAGGTTTGTGGACGCTTGTATTGTAGCATTTGTGCAAAGGAGTACATGGACAACCTTCCGGCTGGTTTCCAGTGTAAAATACCCTGCAAAAATGGTCCTCTTAGGAAAAGGTACATGCAATCTAGTTTGTTGCCTTCTTTTTGATTTCATCCTCATTAACAATATCTGTCTATATCGGCAGGTTTTCTCAGAAAATGGCAAGCAGGTGCTGGCCTTTTTTGGAGTAGCTTTGATACGCAAAGAGTACAACAGTACAGATAGAACCTTTTATAGTCAGGCAATTAGTTGTATAGGCTATGTTGAGGGCACCGATCTGATTGGAGTTAATGTTTGTCTGCTTGTAGAAGCGATTCTGGCCCTGTGCGAAGTTGGGGTAACAAGGCTTTTGGCAATATAATTTTGAGTATATCGGTGCTCATGTCTCCATGCACATGTTTCTTCAGGGTGCATAATCTCTTAGTGTTCTTGATTAGAGAGTCTCAACTGCAGGAAAATCCAGCTGTAGTGCATATGTTGAGGATCACTTTCAGACTCCGAATCTTTCTACCATCCTGTTCGCTAGGGAGATGTTGTCTATTAGGATATGGTTCTGAGCGGTACATTATCTACAAGTTGTACTGTATTGGTAATGGAAGGGATAAACCTACAATATTCCAATGTAAAACCCAACCTTTATACATGTAGCAAGGTACCATGAATATTAATATCATTTTTTTTGTTTCTTTGATTGTCTTTTGGTTGGTTGGGGTGGGGGGGAGAGAGAGAGAGAGAGAGAGAGAGAGAGAGAGAGAGAGAGAGAGAGAGAGAGAGAGAGAGCAACCCTAACACTGCGCCTTGCACCCTGCCCCTCCCTGTGCGTAACCTGAACAGCCCCTCGCCCTTAGTTGTCTAGCCTCCCCTCGGTTGCCCATGCCCTGCCCCTATCATCTCGTGCCATGCTGTTGCCCGGTTTGCCCGATTGCGGCAATTGGGTGCAGCAGCAGCTAGATCCTTTCGGTACTTTTTATGTCAGCTAGCTCGCACGACCTGCCTACGACGGGTCTCGCTCGCTCTTACCATTTATTTTTTGACAATATGTAACTTAGTTTTAGAGTCTTACTTTTGAAGTGTCTCAATCATCAACTTTCTTGAAGGCAAAGGCATGCTAGACGTAGCCAAGGACTAACCCAAAACATTGCTCTTTTTTTTGACACTCTAGTGACTCCAGCTATGCTCTATGGAGTTCAGGTATGGGGACCCGCAGTAGACCACCATGGGAGATCTGGCAACACAGATGGATGGAGATGTATGGAGAGGCCTCTGGTCTCTATGATTGCTCGGATGATTTGGGCTAAGGCCTCAGTGCCACATGAGATTATCCGAGCCGAGCTAGTTGCCCCCCCTCCCCCCCCCCCCCCCCCCCCCTCTCGTGGTGGAGGCATTGACTAGATCAATATCCTGCGTGCATGTTCTATGGGATCTCCCCAAGGATAGATACGCTCGGCTTGCCCTGGAGTCATCTCGACAACTAGCTTTACAAGGCGATGCAGCATGTTGGTATGGACAGATGACAACATGGATAGATTGCCTCCGTTTCAATGCTCCTTGGATGCACCCTCCGTGTCTCTCACACGGACAGAGATCATCAGACTCATATGCCAGGATCTGATTCAGCTAGATACCAGGAGCACATGGATACAATTGACACAAGAGTTGAGCACGAAGATGGCCTTCTACAGAGAGCATCTTCTCCAACTCACGGAGGACGGCTTTATGACTAGGCCTCCATACATGGATACACACTTATCTCTTGGGATAAGATGCGCTATTGGGTAGATACGCACATCCTCACATAAGCTCCAAATTGAGACGGGCCAATTTCGAGGGGTGCCAATAGGGGCCAGGATATGTCACCTATGTAACTTAGAGCCAAAGACAGAACTGCACCACAC
Source organism: Adiantum capillus-veneris (assembly GCF_014529385.1). Lineage (NCBI taxonomy): Eukaryota > Viridiplantae > Streptophyta > Polypodiopsida > Polypodiales > Pteridaceae > Adiantum > Adiantum capillus-veneris. The sequence continues at coordinate 146,733,591 of NC_140943.1, forward strand.
ATGTCATTGCCCGGCGTACTATGAGATACGCGGCCGCTTCCACTGCCTGTTCAAAGAAGGTTTCGGACCTTTTTCTAGAGTCATGAGCTATAAGGATCAGAGATGTCTCGGATTGTTCCTGCTAGAGTTTGCTGAGGACATCACGGGAAGGACAGTCTCAGAGACGAATCACAGATTTCTTCACACCAGCCAGAGGAGCAGCCATTATAGCAGATCTCAGAGCCCACCCATACTAGAGGTACTTTGCTTGACCGAGCCATTGAGCTAGGCAGATCCAGACGCCCACGACCTCGGGGGGTCCCCCACCACCGGCAAAGGCTGCAACAGAGGATACTGATCACTCCAGCTCGACATGCAAGACACCCAACCAAAGTATTGACCATGGAGGAGGTTGATGAGATCGGACAACGATCCCGACAACGATCGATGAGAGATTTCATCTGACCCCCCCCCCCCCCCCCCCCCGTTATCTCGTCTCAATCTCGAATCAACTTCAGATTTATTTCCTTTCTCCTTAGTGTTTCAGTGTTAGTTCTTTGTAACTTTGTAATTTCCGTACTCAGACATGATATCAGATTCACCAATTGTAACTTTTTTGGTCTCATAGGTCATTTTGGCCTTTCGAAGACGTTAATATAACATCTCTCTCTCTCTCTCTCTCTCTCTCTCTCTCTCTCTCTCTCTCTCAGAGCTGCTTCTTGCTACTTAAGCGTACCCCTTGTCATTGCCACTCCCTTCTCCATCCTCTCTCTCCGCCACTCCCTTCTTTCTACCATCCTTCGACCTGCCTAATTCTTGTCTACTAGCGTTGTCGCCTTGTTGGACATGGGCATTGCACACATGTTAATGCTAGTTCCCTCCCTTCTCTATTTGTAGCAAAAGTGTTGCCCACTTCTCCGTACCTCTTCAAATCCCCTCAGTGAAGCCCTCTTGTTTGGCCCTCTTTTTGCCTTGGTGGATGTGGGAAATGCATGCAGGATGCTGGTGTCTGGCCCTCTTGTATGACTTTCGGCTTTGTGGCCTTTGTCTGCCTTCTCTCGCTGCCTATAAAGACACAAAGCCTCTCTCTCTCTCTCTGCACCCCCGCCTGGCAAGGCGCAAACCAACTACATGCTTATAATAACTACTCGGACCTCAAGCAAGCATCGTGGCAAACAATCGATTCCTTGTCTCAGTCTCTTTGCACAGCTCTTTGTTGTCTCTTTTCTCGTCGGATAGATCTATAAGGTCTCTTGGGATAGTTTCCTATGACGTTAAAACAATCTTCTTCTTCTCTTAAGGCAATTGCTAGTCTCTAAGATAGAAGTGCTCTAACTCACATGCCACATCTCTCTCTCTCTCTCTCTCTCTCTCTCACACACACACACACACACACACACACACACACACACACAGTGCACACACACTCACTCGTATCCCATCTCTAACTGTCTTTTCCTTGTTTCTCGCGTTGGTGCACATTAAGGCTTTCTGCACAGACGTGTAGAGGAAGTTGGGTGTGAATTTAGTCTCATTTGTGATTTTAAAGTGAGAAAAGCTCTGGAGTCTGGACGTCCACTTTTGATGGATTTCATCAAACCATGAAAGCCCGCTCGGCAGCCGCCTGCGTCCTTGGGACTCTTCATCGCTGCAGCCTGCAACCGCTAAAGAATTACAAAAGTCTACATTAAACGCAACTGAAAACGTCCTCGCTGTGTTGTGAAAAGCTACTGATAATCATGTGTTTATAAAGCTGTCTCGGTAAAGAGCAGTGGTCGCTGAGCGTCGCTCGGGCTAGACTCTAGGGATTTGTGGCCTGTCGTACGAATGCCATGTCATCATTGTTTTGGCCTTTGCTGTCTCGGCAAAGAGCAGTGGTCGCTGAGCGTTGCTCGCATCCTCTGGACGCCTTCTTTAAAACGGCCTAAGATAAACCAGCTATCCGTGACTTCTGCGTTGAAACTTGAAGCTGAGCTGAGGGAGGAAATTTTTAAAAGAGGGTTTTTCATAAAGCTTCCATGTATGATGTGGGTGACGGGGTGGGAGGTGCATCTTGCTCCTTGTCTAATAACTCCTTTCTAAGAAGCAGATTGCCATTCTGCTGAAGCTTCCTCAGGCATAGCTCAGCGTAGGAGTTGTCTAGCAAGGAGGTTGCGCCAAGATTGTAAATGGCTAATGCAGCTCAGCTTTGCCAAGCATGCGTTGAGTTGAGGCGATGAGATTCCAAGAAGGACCGCTGAAATACGACCTGCACCAAGCACAGTCTGGGTAGAGGTGGCGCGATCATAAGCGCCGAGCGGGGCTCATGTTAAATATCGGCTAGCTAAACGACGTGTAGTTGGAGCTGACAAGGGGGGCAACTATTTTTGAAGTTATTCAAGGCAGGCTGCATGTAGATGTGCGTGCGTGGGGTAGTGGTACAACTCCTGCTCTTGATGGGGAGGTCGTGTGTACAAGATCTTGTCGTTCAACACATTGACTTTTTAGTCAACTCCTCCTAGCCGGTTTCATTTGACCGACAATTGGCTCCGACTGCCAAAATGGACGTAGGCAACTCTCTCTCTCTCTCTCTCTCTCTCTCTCTCAGCGTCGAGCACCGCGTATATCGCCTGTGTTGCCGGGCCACATGCCACACTCACCGGAGCAAAGAGGTTGCGTCACGTGTTCGGAGGAGGGGCTGGAATCCATTCCCCACTATGTAGCGTCACATGTTCGGAGGAGGGGTTGGAATCCCTTCCCCCATTATATACAGTATAGATAAGTCACATAGTATAATTGTTGAGGAATGTACTTTGCATTTGTGCAACCATGCACGGATCCGCTAGAGGGGCCTCTCAAGGCTCACTTGTAGGGCCCAAATGCAAACTTCTACAAAAGCTAATACCAGCCTAAAAGCTTTTTGACTAAAACCATGATGCTCAAAAGTTCGGAAAATGCTTTCAAAGATCCAATTGCCACGCCAGCGCTTGGAAAACACGGTGTGTATTATGGAAGGGATTTGTGGCATGTCGTACGAATGCCATGTCATCGTTGTTTTGGCCTTTGTGTGTGTGTGTGTGTGTGTGTGAATTGGGTTGGATAAGCCATGTCATCAATTTGTGACAAAATCATGTTTCCTTTTCGATCGTGGCTTCAGCCTCTCATCTTTTCTCTCCTCTCGTGTTTCCTCTATCTTTGCACTTAGTGGATTGTCTGTTAGGGGTTTATTACCCAGTTTGGCTTTGCGTGTAGTCTTGTAGAGATGGACTTGATGATGGTTGGTGGTTGCCCTGTTTCCTACTTCAGTGATACTACTTGTTGCTTTTGGCTTGATTGTTGTGGCCCCGTATGGTGTTGTGTCACAATTGCAGGACATGATACTTCTCCATTTTTGGTTCTTTTGTTCTTGGTTGGTTTCATTGTGTTTGTGTCTTTTTGTTTGTCTTGTTTTTTCCATGTGTCTTACTTGCTTTGGTGTGGGTGGTTGATGTACACTTTTTACATCAATACCTTTCAGGGCTTGCTTTTGGGGGTGTGAGCGTGTGTGGATGTGTGAAGCTTGTCTTGTTAGTTATCATGTTTTTGGTTAGTTTTCTTTGATTTTTGACTTTTGCATGTTTTGTTTAGTGTCTTTGGTTTTTTATTGTCTCTTGTGTGCTAGGGTGTTGTGGTGTGCTTGGGTTAGTGCTCTCCTTCCTCTACCAGGTTTTTTGCTTATGAACTTCTTATGGAGGACTCGGAGTTTCCGTGTGTCTTCTTGGAATTTCCCTCCCCAAATTTGGATTACAAGAGCGACCTTAAGCAAGTGGATTGTCTTCTACAATGGTTGAGACCTCCTTGGAAGCTCTAGTTTAGCACTCTTAATTGCTTTCCCTTATGGTTTCCTTCAATAGGGTTCTTGGTGATGCTACGTGCTTGTTATCTATCATCTTCGTCATCGATTGGTGTCATGTTCTGCTCTGGTTCAGATGGTACCAATTGGCAGGCTTTGCTTGACATTGAGCAGTTGCCTTGGCAACACGTTCTTTACTCCATGTTAACCCTCATGGCGTCTTGGTGGTCTTGGTCTTTGATGTGCAACTTTGTAGGGAGAGCTTTTGGTGGGGAATCCCAACTTTCACAGGGAGTTGCCATACTCTCTCTTCCTTAGCTAGCGAGGGCACTTTTTTACTCTCTTTAAGGAGAGCGCCTCCCAATTTACAGTTTTGTCCATGTGGCTAGTTGTATATGCTTTTATTATATGTTGCCTTCGGCATAAGAGAGAGAGAGAGAGAGAGAGAGAGAGAGAGAGAGAGAGAGAGAGCTATGTCAAACTTGCCCACACACCTCGGTAGCTCGAGCTTACTCACTCCACCCTTGCTTGTTGAAACTAGCCCGCTAGCCCCTACTCTCACACCACTCTACACATCTCCCTCTTGCCCACTTGTATTCCACCGATGGTGGAGACTTCCTTACCCACTCTTCACACTTGCCTCCTACTCCAAGCATGCTATCTCACTGCTATTGTTGCCCCCCCCCACCCCAAAAAAAAAACAATTTGTTTTTAGTTGCACCATTGGAAGTCTATGCCTTGAATTGTTGCTTCCTTGGCTACATTTTAGGTGCTAGAGGGCGAGCCAAAATTTGGCTCCTGGCTCAGGCACTTTGTCATGAATATTAATTTCTAACCTTTTAAAAGTATCTTCCAACTTAAATTGGCCACTTGTAAGTCCATGGAAAATAAAAAGAGAACAAACGAAATTGATTAAGTGTTAATGGACCAACCCGGTCAAGGCTTGGGACCAAAAGGGGAAAGTCCATAAAAGAGCAAGGGTAATTGCTAACTAGTTATCTTAGTCATAGGTACAAGTCAAGGAAGGATAATTGTATCCCGGGCAGCTTTGATCAACGGTACTAGACAAAGGAGATGATCGAGAGAAATTATAGGAGTCTAAAGATAGAAAGTGATTGTGCTAAGCTCAAGTCATCAGAATAACTTTTTAGACTCCAAGTATGAAGTTGGGGAAGCCTTAAGGTGAAATTCTAACTTACCACAAAATATTTAACTTTAGCAGGTTTAGATTTAACAAGTTTTGAGAGTAGCTTGGCAGCACCTCTAAAGTATTGTGCTAAGGTTTTACACACGAAGTGGAAGTTTTAAAGCCCAAAGAATAAGTTTTATTTTTACCAAAACTTATCTTAATTTAGTAGGTCCTAAATTAGCAGATAGACTATAGCCTCGAGCTAGCTTCATAAGCCTCCAAGGTTTGTGCAAAGGTCTTGCACCCAAGTTGATCAATAAAAAGGCAATTTTATAATTTTTATCCAATAAAACTAAGGTTGGATCAACCTTCCCTCATTTAGTAAGTTGACTCTAATCTTTATTTACGAAGTTTGACTATGCCACATATCCAAGGTAGCACATGCTTGCTTTGTGTGAACTTAAACAAGTGTGTGTGTGTGTGTGTTGTGTGATGTCTCCACTTGCCAAGATGAGTCCCAAGGAGGGGGAGGCAAGTTCTAGCATGCAAGGCAAGAGGGACAAATGTTGGAACGTGCTTGAGTTGCATCAAGAGGTGTTCCACCTCATTGGTCAAGTGTGAAGCATTCTAATTCAAGTTTAGTTGCATACTTGTTTAGCTATAAAAGAGAGAGCTTGTTGCATTTTTGAGGTTCTTGCTCCTCTCACACACTCTCTCAAGTGCCCAACGTAAAGCAAGCTTCTCTCTCTCTCTCTCTCTCTCTCTCTCTCTCTCTCTCTCAACTCAGTGAAATTTTCTTCTTCTCTATCTCTACTATTCTATTACTAAGCTATGCTTAGAGCTTGCTCATGTACACTTGCTCATGAGCAAGTGTATATGGAATATCAATTCTCTTGCTTGAAAAATATTTCTCTCCACCTTCATCTTCCTCTTTCCACGTAGTTCCTTTCTTCCCATTGGGGTGTTTAGGGTTTGGGAAGGAGGGTTATACCATGGAAACTTGAAGACACCATCTTCTTGATTCAAGCAAGAAGATGGTGTCCGCATCTAAGCTATGCTAAGAGCTTATTCATGAGCAAGTGTACATGGAATATCAATTCTCTTGCTTGAAAAATATTTCTCTCCACCTTCATCTTCCTCTTTCCAAGCAGTTCCTTTTTTCCCATTGGGGTGTTTAGGGTTTGGGAAGGAGTGTTATACCATGGAATCTTGAAGACACCATCTTCTTGATTCAAGCAAGGCTCCGCAAGAGCACAAACATTTAATTTAACAAAGCTCTCTTCTCAGAGGATTATAATACACGTCCTTTTGGAGGGGGGACTGGCTCCAAGCAAATCCGGTCCTCATCGAGTTGTCAATATTAATTTGTTATTCTCTTTGAATTATGTGCATGATTAAAGTGTTTTTAATGTGTACTTGTGTAAAGAATCAGCTCGACACAACCCATGTTCTCCTTGCTATCTCTCTCTTCAAGCAATACTCTTCCTTTCATTGTTAATTTTCATTGAATCTAAAACTAAGCGTTAGATTCTCTGCCACTGGATCAGAGCCGAGGTTTCTCTTTTCTTGCCTAAGAGGAGAGGTCCTTGAGTAATCTATGAAATGTTGTTATTCATTGCAATAGCATAAGTGGGATTGGGATTTATTAACTTGACGGCTTAACCATTATTGAGCTATGAGTCGCCCAATAGAAACCGGTGCCAACCTTGCAATGTTAAACCCACTCCACTACTCTTTGCAATTAACAATATTCTAAACCAGGGGTGTATTTACTCGAGTGATAATTTTTGAGGAACAAGAGGAATGGTAGCCAATGTCTTGGAAGTGTCAAGAAAAGAGTTAGCAGCCACATATAAGAAATTTTAATCATGGTCCAACATAATCAAGAGAATGTAATTAATATTGACAACTTAGATTTGGCTCATGGTATAGCTTTTGAAAGCTTGAAGATGGCCCCATATGACTTGGTCCAAAAGTATATGGATAAGTTTTCGGAGTTACATCTCAAAGCCACTGTTTACAAAAAGATAAACTTTGTGGAATGAAAGCAATTTGTGTTGTCCTAGTGGAGGAGATGAGTGAGTATGTCAACTCACAAAGACCTAAAACTATTACAGAGGTCATACATCATACTGTGGTTGCTTCGAGGATTCATTTCCAACAAGGGATCAAGAAGGGGTCAAAGCCAACTGAGCCAAAGGGGAAGAACAATGCGACGTTGAATTCCCCCAAGGCTGAAAACAACAACAACAACAACAACAACAAAGGAAAGGAAAAAGAAAAGGGCTATAAAGATATAACAAACTTTCTCATGAAGAGGCTGAACATTATCGTAAAGATAGCAAGTGTTTCAAGTGTGGAGAGCAAGGTCATGTTTCTCGGGTATGTCCTACGAGAAGTGAATGTAATGACCCTCCTAGATCCACCATGGTGGAAGCACTCAAAGAAGAAGGCCATTGCAAAAGAGCACCACTCTCTTATGCTTGGGGAAAAGTAAGAGAGCATGGTGCTTTCATATTGTTTGACCCTAGCTCTACCCACAATTTTATTTCTGTTGACCTAGCTACCAAGCTATAAATTCATGACTTTGAGATGGGAGATGTGGTACAAGTAGATGGAGATTTCAAAGGCCCTCCATTTGTCTATATCTATATACATATTCTACTCTCTCTCTCTCTCTCTCTCTCTCTCTCTCTCTCTCTCTCTCTCTCTCTCTCTCTCTCTGTGTGGTTGTCTCCATCTCTCTCTCAAATAATGAAATAAGAAAAAAAGTTCTATCATTTAATGTAAAGATAACACTTGTTGATGTTAATAAAATAAAATTAAACAAAAAAGAGCAAGGGGACAATTGTTATAAATGAATGTGTGATGAGATTTGATAGTGTATTAGTGTAAATGTGTATAGGTATGTGGAAATCCATGAATGAGTGTGTGAATGTGTGTAAACATTGTGTTTGTTTACTTGCTGTAATTCTAAAAGGCCGCAAAAGCTGCATTTGCAGACACTAAAGGCTACCATGGAAGATCCATATCTCCACCCAACAGCACTCCTGCGCCCATACACGTCTCATTTTCGTCCTGAACATGATGGCGTTTTTTGTGCAGGAAATGGTTGAGGACTAACTGACAAGGAGTCCCTTGATAGGTATCCGCGACTGATAAGAAAAGGTGCACATGGCATGCATTTGGACAAATCGATTGTAATTGTGAACTAAAAGTGACCCAGATGTGAGAAGCGAAGACTCCACGTGCAAAGCTATGTTGGTAAAGAAGATTCTTCATCCCTCCACTCAAGCATGAAGATGGCTACCACTATGAAGTTTCTAGAGAAAAAGTCCTCTTTTCCTATCAAGCAAGGATGTTTCACTTGATGTTAATAGTGCGGGCAACATTATACCCCTTGTATAGACTTAAATTTTAGACAAAGTAATGAAAATCTCTCTTTCCTGTTACATGGTCTTTGTTAAGAAGTTTAAGAAAGATGCATGTGTTGTTAATGAAGTTAAAAACAAAACTAAAGAGGAATTAGAACTTTCTAGTTTCCTAAACGAGTTTCAAGATGTGTTTACGGATGACATTCCCAAGGAGCTAGCTCCCAAAAGGGGACAAGGTAATTATTTCATAGAACTTCTACTTGGTAGCCCACCTCCTAATAATCCTCCTTATAGAGTCTCACTGGCTCAGCAAGAGGAGATTATGAGGCAAGTGAATGAGCTTGTGAAAAAAAGGATGGTGAGGCCTAGTTCATCTCCCTTCTGTTCACCCATTCTATTAGTACAAAAGAAATATGGTACTTATAGAATGTGTGTGGACTATCAAGCGTTTAATCCTCTACATACGCTTCATATGAATGCTTGGTACTCCCTTTTGGACTTACCAATGTGCCGATTACCTTTAATAAATGATGGAAAGTATCTTTAGACCTCAACGAAGCTTCACAACAGTGTTCTTTGATGACATTATCATCTTCTCAAAGACTATTGAGGAACATAAGCAGCATCTTCAGGTAAAATTTCAACTTTTGAGAGACAATGAGTTTACATTAATAAAAAGAAAAGTGAGTTTTTCTTGAAAGAAATTCTATATTTTGGTCATATTATCCCTCAAGCAGGGATCAAAATGGACCCTACAAAGTTGAAGGTAATAAAAGAATGGCCTATACCAACGTATCTATATGAATTCAGAAGCTTTATAGGAATGTGTGCATACTATAGACGCTTCTTAGAAAAATTCTCATTCATAGAAGGCCCATTGTATGATTTGACTAAGAAGAATATTAAATTTGTAAGGTTTGCAAAAGAGAAAGAAGCTTTTGAAAATTTAAAGGCAAAGCTTATCTCTCAACCTGTTCTAATATTACCAGACCTTTCAAAGCCTTTTGAAGTCCAGTGTGATGCTTGTGGACAATGCCTTGGGAGCTGTTTTGCTTCAAGAAGGGTATGCCATAGCATAAAGAGGTAGGAGATTGGATGACCAAGAAAAGAATCTAGGCATATATGAAAAATAGCTATTTAGCTATCTTACATACCCTAGATGCTTGAAATAATTATCTCCTAGGAACTCCATTTATTTTCCGCAAAGATAATCAAAGTCATAAATAATTTTGATGCAAACTAAAGTAAGTGATAAGCAAATGAGGTCAGCAAACACTCTCTCACAATTTAATTTTCTTATTGCTCACATAGCTGGTAAACACAACCAAGTGGCCGATGCACTTTCACGAAGGCCAAGAGTGAATGTTGTATCAATAGCTACTGAAAATTATCTATCCTCTATGATGGATGAGTACACTACAGATCCAGACTTCAAAGATGTAATGTCAGCTATTGCACTAGGGAAGAAAGAGGATCCATACAATGTCAAAGATGGTTATCTTCTCTATGGCAATAGGCTATGTGTTACACATAATCTACGTGAAAAGGTTATGTGTGAATCTCATGTTCCACCTTATGCGGGACATAGAACGATTCAAGCTACGCTCAAGGGAGTAGAGATGTACTTTTAATGGCCAACAATGAAGGCAAACATACGAGACTATGTTGCCAAGTGCATTGTATGTCAAAAGAAAAAGTATGATAGAGGGAAATAGCCTGGCTTGCTTCAATCATTGCCTATACTCGATTTCCCATGGGAAAGTATATTCATGAATTTCATCTTTGGATTACCCAAGTACATACATGGGAATACGGGAATATGGACAATAGTAGACCGGTTTAGCAAGCAAGTGCATTTCATACCGGTCAAAAAGACTATTAAAGCACACCATATGGAAACCCTCTTTATCTCACAGGTCTTTAAGTACCATGGCTTAGCAACATCTATAGTATCCGATAGAGATCTAAAAATGACTCGCAATTTAAGTAGTACATACATGGGAATACGGGAATATGGACAATAGTAGACCAGTTTAGTAAGCAAGTGCATTTCATACCATTCAAAAAGACTATTAAAGCACACCATATGGAAACCCTCTTTATCTCATAGGTCTTTAAGTACCATGGCTTAGCAACATCTATAGTATCCGATAGAGATCTGAAAATGACTAGCAATTTTTGGAAAGTTCTCTTTGAGAATTTGGATACTAAATTTCTCTTCGGCTTATCACCCACAAACGGACGGCCAAAATGAAATAGCAAATTCAACTATCATTGATCTACTTAAAGACTATGTTATAGAAGTAAATCGAAGAGATCAATGGGAAAAATATTTACCCTTAGTATACTATGCGTACGATAACACTATCCATACTTTTACAGGAAAGGCACCCTTCGAGGTAATTGAAGGAAGACCCAAGCTCACATTGCTAGTCAAGACACTTGGGAACATATTTTTTGATGATGAGTAAAGTGAGAGATCTTAATGAATCTTATCAAAGATCAAAGAAGCTATGTCCATCACGCAACAAAAGCAAAAGCACGCCTAAGTCATACTATTGGCAAGGGAACACAAGGATGCCCAACGGGTCACCATAAATATGATGCTAAGTTAGCAAAAAGATATTATGTCATCATGTGAGCCTCTTGAAAGCTTAATAGGGCGAGCCACATAAAGAATCGGTAATTAAATAACCACCTGAGTTTTAGGGATCTTGTAGCCAAAGAGAATCCTAGAATTCAAGGTTTTAATGAATGATAAGACTATTCGACGATATCTTGTCAAATTTAAGAATTATCCTTTTGAAGATGCAAGGTGGATGCAAGACATCCAGCTAATGGATAATGTAAACCTTGTAGATACTTAAAGTATCAAAGGTAAGAATCACGTATGAACAAGTACATTTTATAAATTCTTTTGTCTTGTTTTTACTTTAAGATTTATTTTAAATGTTCACAAGTTTTAATTGTATGCATACCATAAATCACGCTTATGGCATATTAGTCTCTCAAGCATCTAGTAGACCTTATCAATCTACTATGAAAGATGATTAGGGCTACGTAAAGACATGCTTGCGATAGCTAAGCCTTCCAAGCACTAAGTGGAATTAGTCTCACCACTATGGAAGAATGTCGACTGGTAAAAGGGGACCCTCTACCCAAAGCAACAGGACTAGCTATGACTTTATTTTGCCTACCCCATCGTCGCGGACGACTTTGATTTCAAGGGAGAGGTAATGACATGAATATAACTTCTAACCTTCTAAAAGTATTTTCCAACTTAAATTGGCTACCTAAGTCGATAGGAAAATAAAAAGAGAACAATTGAAATTCATTAAGTGCTAATGCACCAACTCGGTCAAGGCTTGGGACTAAAAGGGGAAAGTCAATAAAAGAGCAAGGATAATTGCTAAGTAGTTATCTTAGTCATAAGTACAGGTCAAGGAAGGATAATTGTATCTTGATCTTTGCACTATTTGGCATGAGGGTTTTCAAATGGGATCAACAGTGAGGGTCATTCGAGCCATCGGATGTGTTTTTGTAAATTCGGGACGATTTGTAAATTCGAGGCGAAAAGTAAATTCGGGCCAACACGTAAATTCGGGTTAGTAGGTAAATTTGGGTCCACACCTTGGGCTTTGAAGGCATGACCTCCCCCGTGTGGTGCATGTGCTCCAACCACCACGGCCGCATGCGTTCATTGAAGTATGTGGCATTTCAATGCCACATATGTAAATGGGGGCCGATTTGTAAATTCGAGACAATTTTGTGAATTCGGGCCACGCAATCTTGTAAATTTGGGTCTCGCAAATTTGTAAATTCGGGCCGCCCGATTGTACGGCCTACAATGCATGCACCTCACCATTCTCACCTCTAGTTGCACACTTGCATAGCTATAAAAGAGAGGGATTGTTGCATTTTTGAGGCTCTTCCTCCTCTCAATCTCTCTCAAGTGCCCAAGTTGGCAAAGCAAGCTTCTTTCTCTCTCTCTCTCTCTCTCTCTCTCTCTCTCTCTCTCTCTCTCATGGGAGTTGTAGAGATGGACTCTATGCTCAAGGTCTTGACTATGGATGCAAAATCCAAGCCAATGAAAGTTTCTTCTTCTCCATCTCTACCATTCTGGTACTAAGCTATGCTAAGAACTTTCCCATGAGCAAGTGTAAATGGAATATCAATTCTCTTGCTTGAAAAATATTTCTCTCCACCTTCATCTTCCTCTTTTCCCACAGTTCCTTTCTCCCTGTTGGAGTATTTAGGGTCTGGGAGGGAGGGTTATACCATGGAATCTTGATAGACCGTCTCAGTTGAGGTGTTAGTGCGTTCGGTTCTTCTTCCTCTTCCTCCTCATTTCTAACTCTAGTATACTAATAAGCCAAGTATTTTTGTCGGGGGCAGGTTGTATATCATCCCTATTGCATGGTATGCAATTTGTGTAAGAACTTTTGGTGCTCCCATGTAATTGATATCTATGCTCTTCTTTGTACTCTTGAGTGCGTGGAGCACATATTGGGCATGGGTGAGTGGCACGGGCAACTTGGTCTTCAGAATTGTGGTAAAATCCAATGCAACCGCATGGTTTGGAATGGTATATTGGTTGGGCCTCTTCACAGTAAAATGGAAGTGTTGGGTGAATAGGTAGAGAGGATCTACAGCCGATTTATAAATTATATCAAAAAATGTGGATGCCGACGTGCTCCTTGCAAATACACCCACCTTTTTCTTTTCTCTTGACCTCAATGATTCACCTGTTGTGGGACCCTTCAGGGCTTTGGCAATGACCTGTTTGGTAATTTGGACTTCTATTTCGTAGCCTACTAAGTTTGAAAGCTTGGCTTTGCCATCTTCTTGGATGGAGCTTTGAAGTTCGTATGCTCTTTTTGTACATCTACTCTGCATGTCACCATTTCATAGTAGGCTAGCAATCCTAGCCACCTGTTTGCTTCTGCCAAGTCTAGTTCCTTTGCCACATCATAAATCTATTGAGGCATCATCTACATTTCTACTGCCTTTCCATCTGGTGTCTTTGAACTTTTCGTGAAAGATGGCTACATGGTGCTTCTCTAGCACTTTTTCTCCTGTATAGGTCTTCTTGGCAACCCCTATTGAGAAGTTCCTACAGTCTTTGCTTCATTGATTTCTTTTTAAATGGGGTATTGGTGAGCTTTGCATTGAACCTGGTTGCGAGCATACAAAAATTCACGATTAGGCGCATTTTAGAGTCGAAATACGACATTTTGTCCCACTTGAATTGTGATTGAGGATTTTGAATTTAAAGCCAAAATATTACTACCAAAAGATATAGAAACAAAATGTGAACATTGCAAAACAAAATTGAGTAAAATTTTCATCCAGAGCTATCAATCCGCGATTAATACCTAGATCATCATTTAGGCTTCAGTTTTGAGCTTTGCATGTGCACTTGGGTCAAGGGAGTTGGAAATTGATAGGATTTCACTTTGGGAAGTATTTGGATGCAAAAACACTAGGTTTTGACCAATTTTTGGCTAGGAGGCTTCTGAAAGTGGTGATGCACATTCTTGAAATGTCCATTTTTCTTGAAGTTTGGTGTGTGGGCTAGTAATAATGTGCTTAAATTGGTGATGACCAAAATTTCCAAGTCAAATCATTTTTTACCCTAGAGATATTAACCGCAATTAATACCTTGGTCTGCATTTGATGGACTTTTTGGCATTTTGAAGTTATAAGGTGTTTTGGTCATGGTGTCCCCAAGCCTTGAATGTGACTTGATACTTTTTGGACACATGAGTGGTAATGTCAAATTTTGGCTTTATGCAAAGTGAGTGCGTTTTTTGGTCTTGGAGTCAGTGAGCAAGTGACTTTTGTGCACCATAAGGGTTTTTGGCTTGAACACAACATGTGAATGAATGCTAAAGTGAGAAAATGCAAGCAGTTGCCAGTTTAAGCCCTTGAACTATTAATCGCAATTAATAGCTATAATTGATGCAAAATTTTACCAAGTTAGTTTTTTGGTGACCCACATTTTCCCTATACCCTTAGTAAGTAATACTTAGCTCCTACTTGGCCTTTTTATGAGTTGTTGACACCATCTTGGCACTTGGTACTTTGACTCTGGTGGTTTTTGGTTCTTGCACTTTGTGGTGGCCATTTTCTTCACTCCAAGCATACGGCCACATCCCATAAGTTATCTAGATTTATTTTGTCAAGTTTTGTCCATTTTGGAGTTGATTAGTGGCCGTAGCTCAAAGATGACTCTTTGCGGATCACTGAGCCATTTTTTGTTAACATAGGCATCAAATGATGATTTCTTTGAATCCTACTATAGTACATTGGTTAGTTTATTTGTGGGTAAGCTCCTTGTGAAGTTAGAATTGAATTTTGACATCAGGCCAAAATTGAGATTAATTCCTATAGGCCCCCCCCCCCCCCCCCCCCCAAACCCGGCCTTGGTCAAATGGTCATCTCGTCACATGGGAATGTTCTATAGGTCTTTTCTATGATCCCTATCAAGTTTGGTAACATTTGGTGGGCTGAGTTGGCTGGTATAGTCATTTTTGCACTCGCTTTCCCCGAAGTGATTCTGCTAACCTAGGGTTTTTATGGCCCCGTCTCGACCTTGAAGACATGATTAAAAATGTTCATTAGTAGGTTAGGAACTCACCCATCATGTCTTGTGTGAGACGGTGTATTGTGGTGGTCACTAGAAGCTGCAAAAGCTGCACGTAGAAAGGTCGCCAAGAGCTCGTTCCCAAGGTAGACAAGTGAAAATGAGACTACTTTTAGCCTACCTTGACTATACATACCTGGGCTTCCTGACTCATTTCCTCTCAACCTCCCCCAACTAGTCCTACTATACTGTGAAATATACATTCCTTTCAAAGATTGCCTGATTTGGATCTCGATTGCTCCATTTTCAAAGATGTTGCAGCATCAGGCGGTGTGGGCCTAAATTAGGCTTTTCGTCACCATCCTTAGAATCTCACAAGATTTGACCAGTTGTTTGTATCTACTTCTTGATCATCATGGTCCTTTCCGTTTCTCCATTTGGATTTTTAAAGCATTTATTTACCATTTTGACCTTATTATTATCGAGAAAATTACAAACTCACTCCAAAAAATAGAATCCCATACCTAAAATTGCAAAGCCACACCTAATTTTATTACTTGGCCACATATTGGTGGATTGCTCCATTTTGATCACCTTTTTGGCCAAAAACATGCAAAAGGAGTAAAATCTACATTATTTTTGGGTTTTTTTTGGTGATATTTCACACACCTAGGGATTATCATATCACATATTCCCTATTCTGTTTGATTATTAGGGATTTTTACTCTTGAATAGCAAGAAATTGCACATTAACATTCAAGCACTTCAAAACATTGCCCTTTTTTTAATCTGCCTGTAGGTATCTGGGTCCGCATTAAGAATACCTCCCCCCCTCCTTGCCTAGGTCCCTGGTGACAACATAGTGTAGTTCGGGTTGTGCAGTAGTGCATGGGTGACAAAGTCATGTCTATGCATGGCTGAGGAGATTGGCCCTATCAATGCAATTGGAAACACGATGCTTACTGCTTGTCTAATGAGAAGTGAACACCCAAAAATGCAAGTAATACATATTCAAACACTTGTCCCCACTTTCTTTTCTTGAAATAACTAATTTCTCTTCTCTTTTGACATGTGGTTAGTAAGGGTGGACACACACACACACACACACACACACACACACACACACACACACACACACACACACACACACACACACACACACACACACACACACACACACACACCAACTTGCCCAGCTTCACAAAGCAAATGTAATCTACTTTGGACATGTGGCCTGGCCCAACTTGGAAGAGAAGGTCTAAGGTCAACATAGCAAAAATGGCAGGTTGGATCTAACCTTAGACTTAGCTTTTCTCTTTAAGACCATAAACTTATCCTTTGATTAAAGTAGCTTAGGTGCAAGACCTTTGCACAAACCTTTCGAGGCTACAATCTACCTCCTAATTTAGGATCTGCTAAATTAGGATGAACGTGGATAAAAATGAAACTCATCCTTGCGTTTTAAAACTTTAACTCTTATGCAAAACCTTAGCAGAATGCTTTGGAGGTGCCACTAAGCTACTCCCAAAATTTGCTAAATTTAGACTATTTGTGGCAAGTTAGAAATTTGTCCTAAGGCTTCCTAGACTTCATACTTGGAGTCTAAAAAGTTATTTTAATTATTCGAACTTAGCAAAGCTACTTTATAGTTTTAGAATCCTAAGTCATATCCTTTTTGTCTTGTACCTTTGACCAAGGCTTCTCATGATATATTCATCCTTCCTTGACTTGTACCTATGATTGAGATGACTAGACAACAACTACTCTTGATGGACTTCTCCTCTTTGGTCACAAGCCTTTGAATGAGCTGGTCCATAAACACTTAAATCAACTTTACTTGTTCTCTTTTATTATCCCCCGAATTAAATGGCCAAATTAACATGGAAAATACTAAAGGTAAGAAATAATTTTTCATGACATTACCTCTCCCTTGAAATCATAGTCATCCTTGACTATGGAGTAGGGAAAGTAAAGTCATACCTAGTCATGTTGCTTTGGGTAGAGGATTCCTTTTTACCCGTTGACATTCTTTGAAACTGGTGAATATCTCCACTTAGTGCTTGAAAGACTTAGATGTTGCAAGCATGTCTTTACTTAGTCCTAGTCATATTTCATAATAGATTGGTAAAGTCTACTAGATGCTTGAGAGACTAAGCTACCGCAATCATGATTCATGGAATGGATACATTTAAAACTTGTAAACATTCAAAAGAAATCTTAGAGTCAAAACAAGATAATTTTTTAACAAAACATACTTATTCATACCTAGTTCTGACCTTTGACATGAGTCATTGTGAGTATTTACAAGGTTTACATTGTCCTTTAGTTGGATATTTTGCATCCACCTTGCATCTTCCAAAGGATAGATCTTAAATTTGAGAAGATATCATCAAATATTCTTAACACGTGTTAAAACCTTGTCCTCATTTTAAATAATGCTTTCTGGCTACAAGATCTCTTCTTGACCTTCAAATTCAGGCAATTCTTCAATTACCGGCTCTTTGGATGACTCACTCTTATAAGGTTTCAAGAGGATCACATAAAAAGAATTATGAATGAGCCAAGTGCTAGGTAACATTAACTTGTAAGTTATTTCATTGATAGGCTTAAGAATTTGAAATGGGCCATAATATCTTTTTGCTAACTAGACATAATATTTTTGGTGACTCGTTGGGCGTCCTTGTATTCCCTTGCTTGTAGTATGACTTAGGTGCGCTTTGGAAAACTTGAGCAATACCTAATCATTCTCTTGAAGGTCAAGGCTGGATGTGCTTATCAGTAGTAGCAGCCTTTTGCTTCTATTGCATGATGGATATAGTTTCTTTATATTTTCAAAAAGATTCTTTAAGATCTCTACTATACTCATCAACAAAAAATATCTTCCCAAGTGTCTTGACTATCAATGGGAGATTGGGTCTTCCTTCAATTACCTCAAAGGGTGCCTTTCCTGTAGAAGTATGGACATTGTTATTGTATGCATACTCTACTAAGGGTAAATACATTTTCCATTGATCTGTTTGATCTACTTCCATAACATACGATTTAACTCATTCAATAATAGTTTAATTTGCTATCTCACTTTGGCCATCCATTTGTGGATGATAGGTCAAGGAGAAATTCAACTTAGCACCCAAATTCTCAATGAGACCCTTCCAAAAATTGCTAGTCATTCTTGGATCTAGACACTAAAGATATTGGTAAAACGTGATACTTAAAGACCTGTGATATAAAGAGGATTGCCATATGGTGTGCTTTAATAGTCTTTTTGATCGGTATAAAATGTGCTTACTTGCTAAACCGGTCTACTATTGTCCATATTTGTGTATTCCCATGAATGAATTCTAGCAATCTAAAGATGAAATCCATGGATGCACTTTCCCATGGGAAATCAAGTATGGGCAATGGTTGAAGTAAGCCAGGCTGCTGCCCTCTATCATACATTGTACTTTTATTGGCCACCAACAATGGAGGCAAACATACTAGAGTATGTTTCCAAATGCATTGTATGTCAAAAGAGCAGCTTGAATCCCTCTATGTCTAGCATGGGTGGAACATGGTATTCATACATAACCTTTTCATGTAAACTATGTGCCATAGAGAAGATAACCATCTTGCACATTGTATGGTTCCTCTTTCTTCTCTAATGCAGTGAATGACATTACATCTTTGAAGGCTGGATCCATAGCTTACTCATCTATCATAGAGGATAAATAATTGTGAGTAGCTATTGATACACGGATTATGCTTGGTCTTTGTGAAAGAGCATTGGCCACTTGGTTGTGCTTACCAGCTGTGTGTGCAATATGAAAGTTAAATTATGAAAGCGTGCTTGTCCACCTCATTTGTTTATCACTTGGTTTAGTTTGCATCAAGAAGTACTTTAGACTTTGGTGACATATGTGCAAAATAAATGGAGTGCCTAGGAGATAAAGCTTCCTTGCATCTAGGGCATGTAAAATAGCTAGTAGCTCTTTTTCATATATGCCTAGATTCTTTTCTTGGTCATAAAATCTTGTACTTTTGTATGTTATGACATGCCCTTCGTGAAGCAAAATAGCTTCAAGGAATTTTCCACAAGCATCACACTAGAATTAAAAAGGTTTTGCACGGTCTGTTAATATTAACACTGATTGGGAGGTAAGCTTTGCCTTTAGATTTTGAAAAGATTCATTCTATTCTGCAGTCCATACAAATTTAATGTGCTTTTAAGTTAACTCATACAATGGCCCTACTATGAATGAGAAATTTTCTATGAAGCATCTATACTATGCACACATCCCTGTAAAGCTTCTCAATTTCATGTAGATTCGTTGGTATAGGCCATCATTTTAATACCTCCAACTCTCAGGGTCCATTTGGATCCTTGTTTGGGAGATAGTATGATCTAGATATTGAATCTCCTTTAAAATCTTGCTTAAAAATAATAATAATATAAAGCTTATTATCTCTCAAAACTTGAAATATTGCCCGAAGATGTTGCTTATGTTCCTCAATAGACTTCAAGTAGATCAATACATTGATATGGACAAAAGAATTCACAATCATGTTGTTAGTCAAGCGTTTCTGAAAGAAAACATCGTGCTTTGCAATTCCCTAGTCAACATGTATGCCAAAGTTTGTTTACTTCAAAAGTCACAAACAATGCTTGAGGAGCTGCTTGTCTCTGTGATGATTGTGGGATGTATGCCTAAGAGAACTGGTAGTGCCAGGAAGCTCTGGGCTGTCTTGCTTTTTGAAGGCATGTGGCACAATGCAAGACATTGATATAAACATAAGAATTCACAATGACATTGTTAGTCAGAGGCTATTGAAACAAAATGTCATGCTTATTAGCAAAGCACAGAAACTGCTTAAAAAGCTACCTATCCAGGATGTGGTCTCTTACAATTCATTGATTGCACGATATGTCGAATGGGGACAAGTCCATGAAGTTATGGGCCCCCTTTCAGTGGATGCAAAGCGAGGGCATCTCTTTAGATGCAATCACTTACGCTTGCATCTTGAAGGCATGTGGCACCACTCAAGATGTTGATTTTGGCAAAAGAATTCATGATGATATTGTTAGTCAAAAGCTATTGAAAGACACATGTAGTACATTGATATGGGCAAAATAGTTCACAATCATATTGTTATTCAAGGGTTGCTGAAAGAAAACATCTTGCTTCGCAATGCCCTGGTCCACATGTATGCCAAATGTGAGTGCACGAATGCAGTGCATGTGCGGAGAGGGAAAAGGAGAGAGAGAACACAAGATGTGGGTGGAGCAACTCACCACTATGTGTGAGAGAGAGCCCTTATTCTTCTATCTAGTAATAAAGAATAAGGTGTGTACAAGTGATGGGAAGTTCAACACCTCTAGCGTGTTCGATCGGGGTAAGAGGCACACCGCGTTTACCCCAACAATCTCCCACTTAAAATTGAATGTGCCAATAAGTGATACTAATATAGGATCTAGCATTGTGTACAAGAGGTATAGGGACGAAACTTATCTCAATCTATTCCCATTAGCTCTCTCAAAGTTGATGCATGCTACCGTATAGACTCCCAGTTAAAATTGAATGTGCCAATAAGTGATACTACCATAGGATCTAGCATTGTGTACAAGAGGTATAGGGACGAAACTCATCTCAATCTATTCCCACTAGCTCTCTCAAAGTTGATGCATGCTACCGTATAGACTCCTAGCGTGTCCAATCGGGGTAAGAGGCACACCGCGTTTTCTCCAACAATCTCCCACTTAAAAGTGAATGTGCCAATAAGTGATACTACTATAGGATCTAGCATTGTGTACAAGAGGTATAGGGAGGAAACTCATCTCAACCTATTCCCACTAGCTCTCTCAAAGTTGATGCATGCTATCGTATAGACTCCTAGTGGTGTGCAAAAGCGTATATCCTTGCTAGAATCAACATGAATATCCTACAAGAATCAACTAATGACTTGCATTGATCCATGATGCATCATGCTAGTACCAATCGTCGCTTGACTGATAGAACCAACTACAAACATTCCCAGTGCAGCTACTATGTTGGGTCTCGATAGTAAGATATCATACATGAGAGTTCTGAAGGCTGATGATAAATGTGTAATCTCTGTCAGCATGTCCATGCCAATCACATCAACTCCATGTGCAGTGACCTCTACCAATCTATCCGCAATAAATATCTCAATGCTCGTTGCATCACCACCAGAACTAGTCACGTATGGATGCATCAATCTGACTCCAAGTTAGTCGTCACTCCCTCATCATCCTAGTAGGGATTGTACCCACATGTCTCGACATCACCATATCAGCCTCTAGCATGAGCATGTCAAAGAACTCCATATCACTCATCTTTGAGGTAGGAGGCATCTCTATCATAAGAGGATGAATCTATTGTGTCTCGCTAGAGCATGGCCACTCTAACTCTGCATCTACAGATATGTCGTGCACAACACTTTGGAGCTCATTCGCTAAATATATGTGTCTAGTCTGTCATAATTGTAGTGTAATCAAGACTATGTCATCTCGCACCTCAAATAGTGTGACATCTACTGTCTCTCAAGCATCTTACTGAGATCAAGCTCTGTGCAATCTCAGGAACATAATGCACATGTCATAGCATATAAGATGCACCATTGGGTAGTGAAAAGTATACATCTCCTCCACTTTCTATGTCATATGTTGATCCGCCAGCTAGATCCACACAACCAAGGCTCTCACTAGAAAAAGTACTAAACCACTCACGACATGATATGACATGGAATGTTGCATACTCATCTAGGAGCCATCGAGAGAAAGTAGCATATCTATTACGCATAAAATAAAGAGGAACACTAGAGCTAAGTGTGTCATCACCGTCACTAGCATACAAAGCCACCTCTAGTTTGTGTCAAAATTGTCTCTGCATCATGCATACATCTATGGCGTTGCCTCATCATCTTAAGCAACATTGTCTGATGTGTTCTATGTGACCTCAATGCCAACATCTCAAGTGTCAACATCAATGAGACCACTATCTCAAATGAGTCACCATTGTAGACTCAAAATTGTCACACATATCAACTGCCAAAAGTGAAGTTATGGCTCTACAACATGTACAAGGACAATGTGCATAAACCAATGCTGAAGAGAAGTGAACCATACCTAGAAAACCTCTCCATGTAAGGAGAAAACACTCACAAAAGAGCTCACTAGCACTCGTAGTGCTCAAGCACATCAACACATAAAATCTTTTGCAGTAGTGTAATCACACTATGCTCTGCAATCATCACATTGATGCGTCTCAACTACCAAAAAAACATGGAACTTGTAACCAATGACTACTTGTAAACTATATGCATTAGAATCATGATTGGAATATTCATCGATAAAAAATAGTGCATACCATAAGTCTACATGTGGCCACTGCGAGTATACATAAATCTCACTCTTGCGAGAGTGGATACAAGAACACCAATCCACCATAACCATATGCAAATCCATACGTAAAGACCATGAGCCGAAGCACAAAATCTCTACCAAAGTGTCAAGTGAAAACTATGAAAAAAGATCCACCTGTAGTGTCAATGCTGACAACTTCATCTCAGTTTAAAATGGGTAGCCGTCGACACCAAATCTACCTATTTCTTCTTTACCCAAATCTAACAAAAAACTTTAAACCTCAAGTTCTGCACAAGCTAAAATTTCATTCCAGCTTCAAAATTTACACACCCAACTTTGAGCACCTACAGTGCTTCCAAAAGTGCATCAAACTTGCTTATTGGTAGAAGCAAAAAACATGATTTTTCTTGTATGCAGCCAGTCTGAGCTGAATCATAGTAGTACGGTGAGGAACTTACAAAAACTTTCTTCAGCAAAGTTGTAGACCACGTTAAAATGGAGGGATATAGATTGGTGGATTTTTTAGATCTACATTCCATAAGGAGAGAATTTTTTTTGAAAACAATGCTACTATGCACCCAATTTTCAGGGCAGCACCTTTATCTACACACTATCTTCCACACTCTCTTCTGAGCTTCCACAAGAGCATGCATCACTCTCAGCTGAGCTCACAAGCTCCCATTGCATTCTCTCAAAGATTCAAAGCTTTCTTGAACTCTCCACCATCAAGAGAAAGCAAGCTATTGCCTTGAAGCTCTTGGCACTACCGTCGTGCTCTCCATTGTCGCCATGTGCTTTGATACCAGTTGAAGACTGTGCAAATACGATGCGTGTACGGAGAGGGAGAAGGAGAGAGAAAGAGAATATAAGATGTGGGTGGAGCAACTCACCACTATGTGTGAGAGAGAGCAATTTATTCTTCTATCTAGTAACAAAGAATAAGGGGTGTATAAGTGATGGACGATCGAACTCCTCTGACGTGTCCGGCCAGGGTAAGAGGCACACCACCTTTACCCCAACATCAAATGTCGACTACATCAAAAATCACAAACAGTGCTTGAGGAGGTGCCTGTCCCGTATGCCCTCTCTTGAAGTGTGGTGATTGCGGGATATATGCCCAACAGGGGGGTAGTGCTTGAGGAGGTGCCTGTCCCGTATGCCCTCTCTTGAAGTGTGGTGATTGCGGGATATATGCCCAACAGGGGGGTAGTGCTAGGAAGGTTTGGACTATTTTCAAAGGATGTGAAGTGAGGCCATCTCTCTATATGGAATTACCTATGCTTGCATTTTGAATGAATGTGGCACTACACAAGACACTGATATTGGCAAAAGAATTCACAATGATATTGTTAGTCAGGGGCTTTTGAAAGAAAACATCGTGCTTGGAAATCCTTGATATGTATGCCAAATATGATGTACTTCAAAAAGCACAGGTAGTGCTTGAATAGCTACCTGTATGTCGAGATGTTGTCTCTTGGAATTCATTGATTACAGGATATGTCAAACAAGGGCAAGGCTAGGAATCTCTTGGCTATTTTCAACGGATGCAAAGAGAGGTCATCTCTCCACATGGAATCACTTATGATTCCACCCTGAAGGCGTCTGGCACCATTGAAGATGTTGATCCAGGCAAAATAATTCATGATGATATTGTTAGTTAGGGACTTCTAAAAGATAACATAGATGAAACCACCTACGCTTTCATCTTGAAGGCATGGTGCACTACACATGACACTGATATGGGCAAAAAAATTCACAATCATATTGTGAGTCAAGGGCTGTTGAAAGAAAACATCGTCCTTGGCAATGTGCTGGTCAACATGTATGTCAAATGTTGTCTACTCTAGAAATCACAAAAAGTGCTTGAGGAGCTGCCTGTTTGGGATGCCCTCCCTTGGAGTGTTCTGATTGCATGATATGCCCAACAAGAGCACGACCAAGAAGCTCTTTTCAGGATGTGAAGTGAGGCCATCTCTCCAAATGCAATTACCTATGCTTGCATTTTGAAGGCATGTGGCACTATGCAAGATGCTGATAACGGGATAAGAATTCATGATGATATTGTTAGTAAGGGGCTGTTGAAAGAAAACATGGTGCTTGGCAATGCCTTGGTCAACATGTATGCCAAATGTCATCTTATTCAGAAAGTGTAAAGAGTGCTTTAGGAGCTGCCTATCCAGGATACCCTCTCTTGGAGTGTTCTTATTGTGGGATATGACCAACAGGGGCATGACTAGGAAGCTTTGAGCTATTTTCAAAGGATGCAAAGTGAGGGAATTTCTCCAAATACAATTACCTATGCTTGCACTTTGAAGGCATGTCGCACTACGCAGGACACTGATATGGGGCAAAATAATTCATGATGATATTGCTAGTTAAGGACTCTTGAAAGAAAATTTCATTCTTGGCAATGCCTTGATTGACATGTCTGCCAAATGTAATGTAGTTCAAATAGTGCTTCATGAGATACTTGTCTAAGATGTTGTCTCTTTGACTTCATTGATTGCAGGATATTCCAAACAGGATCAAGGCTAGGAAGCTCTGGGATGTTTTCAGCAGACGCAAAGAGAGGGCATCGTTTCACACGCAATCACTTACACTTGAGGTGTGTGGCACCATTGAAGATGCTAATATGGGCAAAGTAATTCACGATGATATTGTTAGTCAGGGGCTAATTAAAGAAAATATGGTGCTCATCACTACCTTGGTCAACATGTATGCCAAATGTGGTGCACTTTAGAAAGCATGGGATGTCATCTGTCAGAGTACACTGATTTCTGGATATGCCCAACAAGGCAAGGCCAAGAAGGACTGGGAAAATTTCATTAGATGTGAACCAAGGGCATCTCTCTAGTTGCAATCACCTATGATTGCATCTTGAAGGCATGTGGCACTATGCAAGACGCTAATATGTGCAAAAGAAATCACAATGATATTTGTTAATCAAGGGCTTTTGAGAAGAAAAAATCATGCTTGGAAATTCCTTAGTCGATACGTATGCCGAAGATGCTTGAGGAGTTGCATGTGCGAGATGTAGTCTCTTGGAGTGCAATGATTTTTGGCTATGCTCAAAAGGGGCATGGCCAATGAGTGCAAAGTGAGGAAGATGAAATCATCTATGCTTTGGTCTTGAAGTTTATGCTTATCTTAGGTACTTTTTTCTTCTCTCTCTCTCTCTCTCTCTCTCTCTCTCTCTCTCTCTCTCTCTCTCTCTCTCTCTCTCTCTCTCTCTCTCTCTCTCTCTCTCTCTCTCTCCCAAATAACCCTAGCAGAGCAGAGCTCCACCTCCCCTTCCTTCTCTTTGGCCTCCCTAGGGTGAAGGGCAACCTTGTGGGAGTGCCCTTCATAGCCATAGCTCCACCCTCGTCCCCCCTTGCCCAAGGCAACCTATCACCGAAATGAACCTGCTCATCGGCTTGCAACTTAGTGCATCTCGCAACTGTGCTTTTGTGAGATACTCCTGCTCAATGGCCTACAACTCCGGTCATTTTTGCAGTTTGATTCACTGCTCAGCTCTTGGTTGCTTTGCCATGCATTATCAACCCTAAGTAGAACTTTCATTTTAAATATTCCACAATCAAGTCAACACACATAAACCCTAAACATAGGAGCCCCTTCCCACAAGGGAAAGGAGAGCCTCAAGTGAGCGGAAATGTCTCCAAGCTCTTGGACCATCTCCACTCTCAAATTCAAGAGCTCAAGGACAAGAACATGGACCTCAAGGCATGTCTTGCAGCCCTTGAGACACGTTTCACCTCCTTGGATTTTGGAAAGCAAGATGATAGTGAGCACCTTCTTGCCAAAACAAAGGAGATCGATCACACCCTCATCGCAACCATGGCCAAAGTTTCCACCCAAGTTCAAGAAGCAATTTTCGCAGTCTCCTCCAAAATAGAAGAGTGCATGCAAGAACGCCGCCGACGGGAAGAACTAGCACTATTCGTTCAAATTGGTGGCTTGCCCTCTACTTGGTGGGGAGAGAGTGATGACTACACCTCAACACTAGCGAAGTCCAACCAAGTTTGACCCCAACACAATTGAGAAGGTTCACCGCGACAATTGCACCAACCAAGGCATCTTGGTCTTCAAGACTAAAGAGGCACGCATAGCACTTCTGTAGCAAGCATGAGTTCTCAAGGGAACCAAAGTATGGATAAGCAAGGCCTTGACCCCCACCCAACTCAAAGTCAAGAAACAAGAACTTCAAAAGGTTTGAGAAGCACAAGCAACCGGAAAAGGGGCCATCTACTGAGGCGGTAAGGCCATCATTGAGGAATTTTGGGCCCCAAAAACTCCCAAGCCACCCTCCCCTTCTCCCCCCCCCCCCCAAGTGACATAGGTCACAATTTTGTTGTATCCACATTGGTCATGACTCTCCATGTATCCACTAAGAGGTGCAATCATGTATGTTTTCTTGGTCCCGTAGGTCATATTTGACCTTCGAGGATGATAATGAAATCTCTCTCTCTCTCTCTCTCTCTCTCTCTCTCTCTCTCTCTCTCTCTCTCTCTCTCTCTCTCATAATCCATATAGAGACTTTGGGACTATTAGAAAAAAAACATAGTGCTTGGTACTGCCCTGGTCCACATGTATGCCAAAGGTGGTGTACTTCAAAAAGCACAAAAGGTGCCTGAGGAGCTACTTGTTTTGGAAGGTCGTCTCCTGGAGTGTTTTGATTTTTGACAAATATATCCATAATAGGGTCAGGGTGAGGAAGCATTGAGCCGTTTTTAGTCCATTGGAACCGAAGGCATCTCCTAATCACAATCACCTATGCTTGCATCTTGAAGGTGTGTGGCACTATGCAAGACACTGACATGTGCAAAAGAATTCACAAAATGATATTTGTTAATCAGTGGCTATGGAGAAAGAACATCATTCTTGGCAATGCCTTGGTCAACATGTATACCAAAGATGCTTGAAGAGCTGCCTATGTGGGATGTCGTCTTCTGAAGTGCACTGAGTTCTAGCGATGCCCAATAGGGGTAGGGCAACAAAGCACTGGGCTATTTTCAGTGAGGACATCTCTCTAGATGAAATCACCGCTTAGAGTCTAACATAAGAGGGAAGGGTTTCGTTAAAATTTCAAAAAATAAGGAGCCGAAGCTCCTAATATAAGACTGTATGCTGTATACGTCAAGCTAAAAGGAGGGAAAGGGAAAAGTAAATTAAGTTGTGGCACTCCCTTTCGAAGTCAAGAGTAAAGTGTGTGGAAATGGAGGCATGGAGTTCCTTACAAAGGAGATACCATCTATCTCATTATAACTTTGCACTTGAGAGGCATAGCAAACCTGGTTAGATGCCCTTAAGGTGAGAAGGCCCTAGGATATTCATATGAGTTTAAAACACATAATGCAACTTGGGCAGCCCAAATGGTAACATCAACAACTAGTCACATATCTTTACTTCCATACAAAAGACAATAACATAGATAAAGCTACCATCTTGCCATATTTGCATCCATACTTACTCTGATGTTAATGGACTCTCTCTCTCTCTCTCTCTCTCTCTCACACACACACACACACACACACACACACACACACACACTCACTTTGAACCTCTTCAAAACACAAAACACCTCTCTCTCTCTCTCTCTCTCTCTCACACACACACACACACACACACACACACACACACACACACACACACACACACACACACACACACACACACACACACACACACACACACACACACACACACACAGTAGTACTTGCCTTTAAGAATCTCTAGCATAATTGACATCCTGGATTCTACTAAAACATGCTTCCTAAGATTCACTACTTAGGGTGTCCACCATGGGATATGGCCCTTATAAATCATAAGTGTTACTTAAAACCTAAAAAAGTGGTATACTGCCTTTTGTAAACCCGACCGTGAAGGCGCTATGGTGGTTTTTTTGCTTTGATATACCGCATCATAGGCGGCCTCACAATCTTAGTTCCCCAGGAGGGGATCGCTCCACTCATGACGCTTTGCTCACTACACAGTAATGGTGGCCTTCCTCCTTCCTCTATTCAAGAGGTGAGAGTGCAACTCTGCCCCTCACATAGCTTTGTATGTGTTTTTTTCCTTGCATAAACTAGGACTGTGTTTCTACTTCTCTATTGCACCGAAGTATCGAGCTCGCAACACAAACAACACAGGTTGGATACTCTGCTTGTTATTATGAGTTTTTCGTTGCACACCTATTTTTTAGGGCAATATTACTGTAATGGTGTTGCTCTATCAGTTTGATAGTATGGAACTTTGTGTGGGTTTCACTTAGTGTAGCAGAACTTGTTTAAGGTTCGTTGCTCGATAAGTATATGGCATATGGGTGATGGTGTTTTGGCAAGGCTTTGACCCCACTACTAGGATTCGGTTTTCTATCAACTTTGCATGGATACTGTTATGAGGTTCTGAAGTTTTTGATTATCGATGGTTTTGGGGTATGGCATACCAGTTGTTGTCGCTTAAACTCTGTAAAAACCTGGTTCTTGGCTGCTTTACGTTAATTATTCACTGGTTTTATTGAATAAATTTAGGGTTGCTACCACTTGGCTTGGAAAGGCAGTACTCTCTCGAGAATGACCTGACATACTAATGGTGCTTACTATTCATCAAAATGCTTTGGGATTAACTTGGTGCTGTTGTTTATGCATGGTTTATTGATTACTGTCATAGAAATCCTGGATAGGCCCACCGTTTGGGTTGGATATGTGAACATAAAAGGGGGGGTTTTTCTGATCTACTGCGCACTAATGTTGGATGTTTTTGTTAAGGGTTCGTAAGGGAGTTGGCCCCGGTTGCACAACGTTGTTGCACTTGTTCATTACTTGGTTGTTTGGATAAGATAATGCAATGCATTATTTGCATTCACATAGGTGGGTGTAGCTTCTTGTTTTTTAGCTTACCTGGTACTATCACTTAAGCATGGTATACTGATCACTATCACATAAAGCCTGGTAAGACCCATCATTTGGGTTGGCTATGTGGATATAAAGGGGTTTTCTTTGGCCTACTGTGCACTGATATTGGATGTTTTTGCTAGGGTTTGTAGGGGAGTTTGTCCCGACTGCATACCGAGGCTTTACTGGTTCATTACCTAGTTGTTTGGATGAGATGATGCAAAACATTATTTACATGGGCGGGTGTAGTTTCTTGTTTTTTCAAAAAAAACCTAGTAGTAGTTAGTCTTTTTTCGGTTTTGACATTCGAAACTGGCTGGATACCACTTGGTTTGCTACAAGATTAGATTCCATATTAACATAAACTATATCTACTTGGAGTAAACAAAAACAAGTTTGAACTTCTAAAATAAATTTTTAAGGCTTCTTTTTATTGCTTCATTTGATGGTGCCTCACTAATCGAAAAATAACTCAAAAAATTGGGGGTTAAGACACTTGGATTAGAAGGGGTGCCTTCTAATCAAAATAAAACTATATTTATACTAAATATTAACTTTGGGATTGTAAAACATTTTTTGGAACACATAAAATACTTTGGACTAAGCTTGTAAAGTTTTTAAAAAAATTTGTGAGATGGACATGGATAACAACTGATATAGTCCATTGATACCTGTAAAACATATCCAAAGCTAACATATTTGTTGTCTTGTTTGGATAGATGTAGGTAAGAACTCTATCTTATCTTGGAAAGTTTTTTTTTGGCTTTTGCAAGTTGTCCAACACAGGATTACACATACACCTACTGCAAGGGAAGTTCTTTTGTTATTTGTATATTGGAATGAGGCTTCATTCTTACAAACATTGTACAAAGATAATTCTAAGGCTGAGTTGTTTTTGTACTTATCATTTCCTTTATTCTGAAGCTAGCTATCTTTTGAATGTAAAAAGTTCAATTATGTCTTATTAATTATGATAAAACAACTACACATACATTCTAAACATAAGGTTTTTTCATTTTATGGAAAATTGGGATGCTGGCTTTGGAAACTAATTCTGAAATTTAGTTCAAAGATGGACCCACAGTCTATAATCCCTTGATTGGTTGACTGGTGTTAGGTGGTCCTTCATAGACTATTTTTCTGGTCTCCTACTCATGGCTATTATAGTCTTTGACTTTGCCGGTTTAAGGTTTGCAGGCCCAATCTACAGTAACTGATCTTATTTATGTTTATATATTTCCTTTCAGGACCACAAAATTTTTCGAATGACAGCCCGCACGAGTGTAAAACACAACCCTAAGAATCATACAAAGATTCTTGAGCAGATTAAGTTGCACCTTAAAGACCATAAACCAAAAAATGCCTTGGCTGTTAGAACCCGACCTTTCCTTGCTAGGAAGGTCAGGGATTGTATTACTTACTACACAAAGTAGTCATAACCTCACTAAACTTTTTTGATATATTGCAGACCCTTTCTCTCTCACAAGGATTGAAATTGACCTCTAAACCCCTCTCTGCGGCCACGTCTCTTGTCCTCAGATGTATTAATAGCTTGGATGCATCTCAACTAATATATGACTCGGCTCTTACCTCAGACAAAAAGATGTCTATCTTACACATGTTATCGTTTAATGATTGGGTCAAAGTTTTGGCTAGCTTAGACTAGGATTCCAAGGAAGGAGTGAATTTGATTTCCCAGTACATAGCCCAGCTTCCCTTACTCTCTGTACAATACCAACCAGAGCTTGCCCTATTATCTTCTTCTGGGGCTGATCTGTCTAACTTTTTGAAGAAACTATGCGGCCTCAATCCATCTTTTATTAGTACCCTGACTACCCCTACTATCCCTCAAAATGGTGGTATCTTTTGTAGGGATAGTGCGACTCTAGAAGCTGTCAAAGAATTCCAAAGTAATCTTTGCTCCCTCAATGACTCTAACCTCTTGGAAATGGTGCCAAAAATCTCTAAAGTTTTTCCTTTCCTACCTGTTAGGCAGATTGAAATCGATTCTTTTGGGGTAGACCATCAACTTTGGGTCTTACCCAACAAAGCTTTTTTAGCACCTATTTTAACTGAAACCCGAGTTTACCTTGCTAACCTCCCTGCCTCTACCGTCGAAGACTGCAGACTCAAGATCTTGAAAGGTGGACAATTCCTTGACAAAGAGGAACTCATAATAGCCCCCTTCAAACTCAATCTCATTGACCATTCTAAATGCCCTTCCAATACTGGCCTGTACATCTGCACAAAGCGGAACATGGAGTTTTCCAAAAGCAACCCGGATTTCTACACAGAATCCATTTGAAATGTTTTTCGGCCCTATGTTAAATGTGCCTGCAAATTTCTTGACCCTAAAGCCTCTTGCGAATCCAACATCACTATGGTTTGATCATGGCATTTGGTATATTCTCAACCATCTTGACCTACTCTTCCCTGAAAAACCCATGGATTTTCACCTCTCCCTTATCTGCTCCTGGTTTGGGCGGCCAAGCAAAACAGATAGTAATCGCTCAGATTGCCTTTAACATCTTTCGTGGACTAATGCTCGATATCTTGAAGGAACTAAAATCTGATGAACCTAGGATCTATCTAACCACTTATGCTAATTACAAAGGTGTAAAGATCATCACTAGCTTACTCAAGTCATGTATTGATGAGGATGATTCCCCTTCTCTGAAGAGACCCAATTCTCTTACTACTCCCAACTCTTTCACTTCTTTTTTGACACCTAGCTCTTCCATTAATCGAGTGAAGTCCTGTAGCTACACTAGGGAAAGAGGCAGAAACTCCCCCATCAGGATTTTTCTTGAAATCTAATCCTTGGTGAACATGCAGGTTGGTGCCGAGCCCTTGCGGACGAAGGTTTCTCAACAAAATAGCTCCAAACCAAAACTTTATCTATGTGCACTGTCTCTTCCATAATGTACTTCCCGAGTAGATACAACCTAAAGCTCTTTTTTGTGAGTGCTTTGACCTACTTTTTGGCAATTACAAACAACTCGATACTGTACTTATTGGTTGGATGTATCAATAACCCATAAAAAACTTGGCCTACAGTAATGATTTTCTTTGACTAGAATCGGTTCCCGAATGTACATGCAGTCAGTTTACCACATTTTACAAAAAATTTAATACATATGGTATGCATGTTTGTACTTGTGATCTTACATTGAAAATGTCAAAATACAAAGAATCTTGGCCAATGGGCTCCATCACATACCTAACTTTCCCAAAAACCCTTATCTTGCTCTATCAACTTTACTTAGCTGCTTAACTGACCTTGTCAGTTCTCTCCCACTGGAGAAGACAATCCTACTGGACTTAACAAAAGTTGTGGAAGAACGTTTCTTTCAAAAAACCTAACAAATTCCTAGAAAATGGTTATCTACTAATAACTCTTGGTGTTAAGTATTGCCTTAATGGCTTTCGTAGAAACGAAATAATCAATAAAATTCTACAATCTCTTACCCAGCATGATTGGCCTGGGTTACACTTTAACCATAAAATTCTCATTTCTCAAATAAGGTAGTAGGCCCATTCACAATGGGCCTACTATCGACTGATTGTGTTTGGAGCCTGGGACAGGGCGGGTGTACACACACACACACACACACACACACACACACACACACACACACACACACACACACACACACACACACACACACACATACACAATATTACTTGCTTTTAAGAATCTCTAGCATAATTGACATCCTGGATTCTACTAAAACACGCTTCCTAAGCTTCACTACTTAGGGTATCCACCATGGGACATGGCCCTTATAAATAATAAGTGTTACTAAAAAACTAAAAAAGTGGTGTGCTGCCTTTTGTAAACCCGGCCGTGAAGGCGCTATGGTGGTTTTTTCGCTTTGACATACCGCAACTTAGGCAGCCTCGTAGTCTCGGTTCCCCAAGAGGGGATCACTCCACTCATGACACTTTGCTCACTACACAGTGATGGCGGCCTTCCTCCTTCCTCTATTTAAGAGGTGAGGGTGCAACTCTGCCCCTCACTTAGCTTTGTATGTGTTTTTTTGCTTGCATAAACTAGGACTGTGTTTCTATTTCTTTGTTGCACCGAAGTATAGAGCTCGCAACACAGACAACACAGGTTGGATACTTTGCTTGTTATTATGAGTTTTTTGCTGCACACTTATTTTTTAGGGCAATATTACTGTAATGGCGTTGCTCTATCAATTTGATGGTATGACACTTTTTGTGGGTTTCACTCAGTGTAGCAGAACTTGTTTAAGGTCCGTTGGTAAGTATATGGCATATGGGTGATGGTGTTTTGGCAAGGCTTTGACCCCACTACTAGGTTCCGGTTTTCTGTCAACTTTGTGTGAATACATTGTTCTGAGGTTCTGAAGTTTTTGATTATAGGTGGTCTCGGGGTATGGCATACCAGTTGTTGTCACTTAAACTCTGTAAAAACCTGGTTCTTGGTTGCTTTACGTTAACTAGTTTTATTGAATAAATTTGGGGTTGCTACCGCTTGGCTTGGCAAGGCAGTACTCTGTCGAGAATGACTTGACATACTAATGGTGCTTAATGTTGATCAAAATGCTTTGGGATTAACTTGGCGGTGTTGCTTATGCATGGTTTATTGATTACTGTCATACAAAGCTTGGATAGGCCCACCATCTGGGTTGGATATGTGAACATAAAAGGGGGGTTTTTTTTTGACCTATTGTGCACTAATGTTGGGTGTTTTTGTTAAGGGTTCGTAAGGGAGTTGGCCCCGGTTGCACACCGTTGGTGTACTTATTCATTACTTGGTTGTTTGGATGGGATAATGCAATGCATTATTTGCATTCGCATAGGCGGGTGTAGCTTCTTGTTTTTTAGCTTTGGGATTGACTTGGTACTATCAGTTAAGCATGGTACACTGATCACTATCACATAAAGCCTGGTAAGACCCATCGTTTGGGTTGGCTATGTGGATAAAAAGGGGTTTTTTTTGGCCTGCTGCGCACTAATATTGGATGTTTTTGCTAGGGTTTGTAGGGGAGTTTGCCCCGACTGCATACTGAGGCTTTACTGGTTCATTACCTAGTTGTTTGGATGAGATGATGCAAAACATTATTTACATGGACGGGTGTAGTTTCTTGTTTTTTCAAAAAAACCCGTATTAACAGTTTTTTTTTTGTTTGGTTTTGACATTCGAAACTGGCTGGATACCACTTGGTTTGCTAAAAGATTGGATTCCATATTAACATAAACTATATCTGTTTCGAGTAAACAAAAACAAGCTTGAACTTCTAAAATGAATTTTTAAGGCTTCTTTTTATTGCTTCATATGATGGTGCCTCACTAATCGGAAAAGAACTCAAAAAATTGGGGGTTAAGACACTTGGATTTGAAGCGGTCATGGCCTTCTAATCAAAATAAAACTATATTTATACTAAATATTAACTTTGAGATTGTAAAGCATTTTTTGGAGCAGATAAAATAGTTTAGACTAAGCTTGTAAAGTTTTTAAAAAAAGTTGTGAGATGGACATGGATAACAACTGATGTAGTCCATTGATACCTGTAAAACACATCCAAGGTTAACATATCTGTTGTCTTGTTTGGATGGATGCAGGTAAGGACTCTTATCTTATCTTATCTTATCTTGGAAAGTTTTTTTTTGGCTTTTGCAAGTTGTCCAACATAGGATTACACATTCACCTACTGCAAGGAAAGTTCTTCTGTTATTTGTATACAGGAATGAGGCTTCATTCTTACAAACATTGTACAAAGATAGTTCTAAGGCTGAGTTGTTTTTGTACTTAACATTTCCTTTATTATGGCGCTAGCTGTCTTTTGAATGTAAAAAATTCAATTATGTCTTATTAATTATGATAAAACAGCTACACACACACACACACACACACACACACACACACACACACACACACACACACACACACACACACACACACACACACACACACACATGATTCTTTAATTACCCTTAGTGGGAATTCTTTGTAATGGAAATGGCCTATGAACTTTTGAGAATAGCGCAATTAGGAGAATTAAAGAGAGCATTTTTGTGAGATTACTTTGAGAACATAGAGGGTGAACTTAATTGATGGAAGCAATATAATCATAGTACTTAATTAACTTGGCGTGAACAATACAAGAAAGAGAGTTTAGAGAACTTGACAACGATTGAGGACCGGATTTATGTGGAGCCTGTCCCCCCTCCAATAGGCTTTGTATTATAGATTCTCCCATCAAGAGAGACTTGGTACAACACAATCTTTGTGTTCCTTGTGACCTAGGTGATGGAATGAAGATGGAAAGCTTCATGCATCAAAAGCATAACATAGACTTTGTAGAAACCATTAACTATCCCCAACCTAGTTCCTCACTTATCATCACTCTTCTTGCTAGCATACATAATAGCATAGTAATGAAGATGGAGAAGATGGCAAGCTTAAGCATTGAAGCATGGCTCTTGGTTGGATTTGCATTCCATAGCCAAGAGTGTTGGTGTAGGCTCTCAACTTCTCTACTAGCTTGGAGAAGGAGATGGGCTCTTGCACTTGCACTTCACACAATGAGAGAGAGAGAGAGAGAGAGAGAGAGAGAGAGAGAGAGAGAGAGAGAGAGAGAGAGAGAGAGAGAGAGAGAGATGGAGAGTATACCCCCCAAGAAAACCCCCTTCTTGCTTTGGTCGACCCCCTCTTTGAGCACTCTTTGGCATTTGATTGGACCTCCTCAAGCTTGGCCAATCACAGGCCTAGTGCATAACAAGCAACAAGGGTAGCCTTGGGACAAGTGTCCCCCTTTCCCCTTTGAGAGAGAGGACTTGATAAATGCAGAAGCAATTAATTAAATCAACTAAATTATCATTGGATCCCTTGGGAGACTAACCAATAAGCTTTAGGCACACTATGAGGGCAACATGAAGAGGAGGTTGACAAGTATCCCTCCTTCTTCTTTTGTACCAAGGATGCCTTGTGTTAGGGTGCATGCGTTCTCTCTCTAGCCCCTACAATGAGGGCTCACCCCCCTTGTGTAGAGATATGCATTGACTTTTGGAGTACCTTACCCCTCAAGCACCTTAGTCATGGAGCACCTTAGCACCTTAGTCATTAAGCACCTTGAGCACCTTAGTCAGCAAGCACGGCAAGCACCTCAAGCACCTTAGTTAGAAAGCACGACAAGCACCACAAGCTTGAGCGAGGTTCCCACCTCAAGCAGAGCCCTAGCGTACCTAAGGTCAAAGGACTTTTAACACTAACCTTTGGAGGTCTTTAATGAAGCTAACCCTAGGGTCTTTAAGCTCCATTATCTAGCCTTGCTCTTTGACACATCATCTCTCATTTGGACCTCTTTACCACCCATTGGCCCCATGTTGAGAAAAATCATTTGGGTTGGTTAGATATTAGATTTGATGACATTACCTCTCTCTTGAAATCATAGTCATCCTCGACTATGAGGTAGAAGAGATAAAGTCTTAGTCATTAGTTAATGTTTCTTAGCGGGTAGAGGATCCCTTTTTACCCTACGACATCATTCCAAGATGGATGACTAATCCTTTTGGTGCTTAGGAGACGTAGCTGTTGCAAGCATGTTTGCTCTTTAGTCCATTTTATTCTCCCAAAGTAGAGTGACAAATTCTACTCGGTGTTTGAGAGATGTCGTCATCACAAACATGATTCTAAGTATGCATACTACTTAAATTTGTGCACAATAAAAAAAAGAATTAGTTTTATAAGTCATTTGAAAGAAATTTCTACATTTACTCTCTAATGTAGCTATTGTAAGCATTGACAAGGTTCATATTATCCTTAAGCTGCATTCCTTGCATCCATCTAACATCTTCAAAAGGATAATTTTTGAACTTAATAAGATACCGTCAGATAACCTTACCATGTTGTAGTACCTTGTCTTCATGTTGAAGGATAGCTTCGGGTTGTAGCATCTCTTCTTGGTCTTTGATTACAGGAGGGTCTTCAATAATTGGTTCACTTGGTGGATCTCCTTTGTAGGGCTTGAGAAGGCTCACATGAAAGCATTGTGTATGAGCCAATGGTTGGGAAACTTGAGTTGATAAGCCGTCTCATTGATTGGCTTCAAAATTTGGAAAGGACCACATTATATTTTTGTTAGCTTAGCATAATACTTTTGATGGCCCATAGGATTTTTTCCAGTCGTTTGCCTCAATCGAGCCTTGGGAAACTTAAGTAAAACCCAATCATTTTCTTTAAACGTTAAGGCCCT
Organism: Adiantum capillus-veneris; assembly: GCF_014529385.1. Taxonomy (NCBI): domain Eukaryota; kingdom Viridiplantae; phylum Streptophyta; class Polypodiopsida; order Polypodiales; family Pteridaceae; genus Adiantum; species Adiantum capillus-veneris. The sequence goes on from NC_140943.1 coordinate 146,770,951, forward strand.
TCTGTGCTTGTCAGCAACAACTTTTTGCCTTTATTGAGAGTTGGATATAGCCTCCTTAATCTTTTGAAAAGATTCTTGTAGGTCACGGCTATACTCATTGACAACGAAGACCTTCCCATGTACTTTAAGTAGCAAGGGACTTTTAGATCTTCCCTCAATGATTTCAAAGGTGCTTTTGCCGTAGAAGCATGGACAATATTATTATACAAGAGGTGAGTACTTTTTCCATTGTAAGCATTGATCTGCTTCTGTAACATAAATCTTTAGTAGATCAAGAATCGTAAGATTGGATATCTCACTTTGGTCATCCATTTGTGGGTGATAGACCGAAGAGAAATTCAATCTTGTACCTAGATTCTCAAAGAGACTTTTCCATAAATTACTGGTCATTCTAGGATCTCTATCTGACACGATGGATGTTGGCAATCCATGGTGTTGAAAATCTGAGATATGAAGAGCGTTGCCATTTGGTGTGCCTTAATAGTCTTTCTGACAAGAATAAAGTGTGCTTGCTTGCTAAACTTGTCGACTATTATATTCCCATATTCCCATAGATAGACTTGGGTAATCCAAATATAAAATCCATGGATATACTCTCCCATGGTGGATTAAAAATTGGCAATGGATAGAGTAATCCACGTTGTTTCTCTCTATCATACTTAGTCATTTGGAATACCACACATTTTGAAACATACTCTTGTATGTCCACTTTCATGGTAGGCCAATAGAAGTACGTCTCTACTTCTCAAAGAGTAGGTTGAATGCCTCTATGCCCCACATAGGCAGGAGCATGAGATTCATATATAAATTTTTCACGAAGGAAGTGGGTAACACGTAGCCTATTTCCATGGAGAAGATAACCATCTTGCAAGGTGAATGGTTACTCTTTCTTCCCCAAAGCAAGGACCGGCATTATGTCTCTAAAGTCAGGTTCCGTAGCATACTCATCTATCATAGAAGATACATCATCGTGAGTAGCTATAGACACTACATTAACTTTTGGTCGTCATGAAAGTGCATCGTCCACTTGATTGTGCTTACCAACAATGTGAGCAATATGAAAATAAAATTGCGAAAGAAAATTTTCTTACCTCATTTGTTTGTCAGAAAGCTTAGTTTGCATTATGAAGTACTTGAGACTTTGATGGTCTGTTCGTAAAATAAATGGAGTCCCCAATAGATATTGCTTCCATGTGTCTAGGGCATGTAGAACAACTAAAAGCTCTTTCTCATAAATGCCCAAGACCCGTTCATCCGTATGGAGCCTTCGACTCTCATATGCTATGGCATGCCCTTCTTGAAGCAAGACTGCTCCAAGGCAATCACCACAAGCATCATATTGGACCTCAAACGGCTTTGAGAGATCGGGAAGCATAAGGATTGGTTGGGAGGTAAGCTTCTCTTTGAGCTTGTCAAAAGCACTTTGCTCCTTAGCAATCCATGAATACTTAACGTTCTTATTTATTAAGTCATGTAATGGTTCTACTATTAGAGATAATTTTGCTATGAAGCGTCTATAGTATGCACACATACCAATAAAGCTTCTTAGCTCATGTAGATTCCTTGGATTAGGCCATGCTTTTATTACCTCCAACTTTGATGGATCCATACGGATATCGTCTTGAGAGATAATATGACCTAAGTATTTGATCTCTTGAAGGAAAAAAATTCTTTTCTTTTGATTGAGGAAAAGCTTGTTCTCCCTCAATGCTTGAAAAATCACTTGGAGGTGTTACTTGTGTTGATCCAAGGACTTGGAGTTGATGATGATATCATCAAAGAACACTCCAATGAATTTATGGTAGGGTCTAAAGATTTTTTCTATTAAATGATTGAACGTGGTTGGTGCATTATTCAGACCAAAAGGCATGACTAGATATTCATAAAGACCAAACATTGTATGAAACACGGTCTTTAGGATATCTTCATCCACTATCCTTATTTGATGATAGCCACTTTTAAGGTCAATCGTACTGAAGTAGGTAGAGCCTTGTAGCTTATCAAACAAACCTTCTACCCGAGGCACGGGAAATTTGTTTTTGATAGTGAGATGGTTTAGTGCTCGATAGTCCACACACATATGGTATGTACGATCTTTCTTTTACATTAAAAGGACTAGAGAACAAAATGGATAGGAGCTAGGCTTGACCATCCCCTTGTCTACCAATTCTTGTACTTGCCTCATGATCTCCTCTTGTTGAGATTAGGAAACTCGATAAGGAGGCTTGTTAGGTGGTGGGCTTCCTGGTAGGAGCTCAATTCGATGGTCATCATCCCCTCGATTTGGAGGTAAGTCCATAGGAATATCATCGATGAACACATCTTGGAATACTTTTAGAAAATTAGACAAGTCTAACTCTTCTTGATTCCTACCATTTGCATTTGATGAAACACTAGGACCTTTTATGGACTCTTTGACAAAAATCAAGTACGCAAAAACTAAGCTCTTCATTGATTTATCAAAAGCAGGAGGATTTACAAGTGATATAGTACGGCCAGACTCACTAGCATGTATATACATGCTCTTTTCCTTGTAGGTGAAGTAGATTCTCCTTTCAGGGAACTTCATGTTGGTAGCCATGCGGCTGAACCATGGTGCTCCTAGGATAGCATCCTCATGTTGGAGAGGAGAGATGAAAAAGTCTTCTTTGTCGACATAGCTTTGGACATGAAGCCTCAATTTCCCAATTAAGGAAGTATTGGAGGCTTGCTGTCTCTTGAAAGCTGTGTCGACCGTTACAATGTCTCCCATCTCGAAAGCTTGAATGCCCAAGTTGGTGGTCAACTCTGTTGATAAAAGTTGTGAGTAGACCCAGGGTCAAACAAGATGAAGGCATCATGCTCCCTTACCTTTCCTCAAGCATAGGAGAGAGGTGATCCTTTGCAATGAGCATCCTCTTTTGGAACTTCGATGGTGGAAGCTCTAAGAGTCTCATTGCGGGCATTTCTCTTGGGGAAAGAACAATAACCATGTCCTTGCTCCTCACACTTAAAACATTTATGGTCCTTGCAAAAAGCTTCAAGCTCTTTAGGAGAGTTTTTTTTGTACCTTTGTAAACTCCCTTCTCCTTGGACCGATTGTTGTTGTTGGAATTGCCTTGGGAAGAATTTTGGGCATTGGTTTTCCCTTTTGCATCACTTTTGTCTTTGCTTTCCATGGGCTTGACATTCCTTCTAGCCCCTTGTTGAAAATTGATCCGCGAAGCAACTATAGTGTGGTGGATTACTTAGGGTGATAGAACCAGGCTGTTGGGAGTTAACGTACTCGGCCATCTCTTAAGAAAATCCCTCACAACATTGTTGCTTTTGCTCGACAAAGTCTATCTTTTGAAAGGCAGTAGCCTTGAGATGTAAATCCCAAAACTTGTCCACATATTTGTGGATAGACTCATGGAAGAGAAGCTTCAAACTTTGCCGTTTGGTAAGCACTTTGTCCTTTGCATCGCTTGCAAGGAATTGCTTCATGATGGAAACTCGTAGAGTTTTCCATGTCTTTGGGGCTTCACCGTTGCCACGAAGGCTAGCCCTCGTCTCCAAAGGCCGCATCAAATTGCTGGATTAAGACCAATACTTTGTTGGTAGCACCAAAGGTGCCATCATAGGTAAGAAAAGAGATACTCTTTCCTCCCTCTTTGAACTTCTTTAGCTTTTGAGACCTTCACCATCGAGGGTAAGATTTGCCATATCCTCCCCTCCTCCCCTCTTGTATTCTCGGGGAGAATAGCCATAGCTTTCGTCGGAAGAAGAGGAGGGTGAAGAACAAGGAGAAGAGGATGACCTCTTTCTTGCCCTTTTATTCCTTTGTTTTCTCTCTTCCCTTTTGGGGTGACAAGGAGAAGGATTGTGGGTTGACCGTTTCCTCTTGGGAGGAGTTGACGACCATCTAGACCGCCGTCTTCGTGGAGCCACATCTTCAAAGGAACTTAAAGATTCATTACTTTCTTGTTCTTTGGATTCCTCCTCTCGTATGGGAGAGAGTTTTCTTTTGGGGGTCTCATCAAGAGGCCTCCTAGCTCTCTCTCCTCTTGGAGATGAAGGGAAATTCCATAAGCAAGAAGTTGAGTAACTTCAGCTTGCAAAGCAGGGTTGCACATAGCTTATTGCAACCTCATAACAAGATAATTGACAAACATGGAGACATTATCATTAACACCTTCATGTGCAAAATCAAAGTTATCAATGTTCATTATACTCTCTTGGTTATTGTTAGCCATGCTAATTAAACTTATGTATATATTACTTTGTGCTTTGGTACCACAAAAACCTTAGTCGCTACTCTTGTTTACCTTTGAAAATCAGCTCTCAAGCAGCCACACCTGTGGTTTAGACATTGTTGATTGAAAAGAGTGGAGAGGGCCTAACATTGCTTGGTTGATTATGGTTCCTGTTGAGCTTACTCGTAGCTCAATAATGGTAAAGCCAAAGGCCAGCCCTGAGAGGCTCCATTATTAAAACTATAGTTTCCAACGTTGTACCTCGAACTAGAGTCCTTCTCAACCAACATAATAGATCCTTGTCCCACTCACCCTATTGCAATAAACATGCCTAACCTTTCATGGACAGGGATAACCAATAGCTCCGATACCAATGTAATGAAAATGGCCTATGAACTTTGAGAATAATGGAATTATGAGAATTAAAGAGATCATTTTTGTGAGACTACTTTGAGAACATAAAGGGTGAATTTAATTGATGGCAACAACATAATCATAGTACTTAATTAACTTGGCATGAGCAATACTTTTGCAAGAGAGAGTTTAGAGAACTTGAGAACAATTGAGGACTTGATTTATGTGGAGACGGTCCCCCCTCCAATAGGCTTTTGTATTATTGATTCTCCCATCAAGAGAGACTCGGTGCAATACAATCTTTGTGTTCCTTGTGACCTAGGTGATGCAATGAAGATGGAAAGCTTCATGCATCACGAGCATAACATAGACTTTGTAGAAAGCATTAACTATGCCCAGCCTCAGTCCCAAAGCCTCGAACACCTTCAAATGTGGAGAGAGCTAGCGGGGAATGAGGGTAGGGAAGAGAAAGAAGAAACATTCATAAGAGAAAGAAACAGTTCATCACTTATCATCACTCTTCTTGCTAGCATACATAATAGCATAGTAATGAAAATGGAAAAGACAACAAGCTTAAGCATTGAAGCATGGCTCTTGGTTGGATTTTCATTCCATAGCCAAGAGTGTTGGTGTAGGCTCTCAACTTCTCTACTAGCTTGGAGAAGAAGATGGATCTCTTGCACTTTGCACTTCACACAATGAGAGAGAGAGAGAGAGAGAGAGAGAGAGAGAGAGAGAGAGAGAGTTTGGGAGAGTATACCCCCCAAGCAACCCCCCTTCTTGCTCTTGTTGACCCCCTCTTCTAGCACTCTCTGGCATTTCATTGGACCTCCTCAAGCTTGGCCAATCACAGGCCTAGTGCATACCAAGCAACAAGGGTAGCCTTGGAACAAGTGGCCCCCTTTCCCCTTTGAGAGAGAGGACTTGATAAATGCAAAAGCAATTAATTGAATCAACTAAATTATCATTGGACCCCTTGGGAGGATAACCAATAGGCTTTAGGCACACTATGAAGGTAACATGAAGAGAAGGTTGACAAGTGTCTCTGCTGTTTCCTTTGTACCAAGGATGCCTATGTGAGGGTGCATGTGTTCTCTCTCTAGCCCCTACAATGAGGGCTCGCTCCCGCTTGTGTAGAGATATGCATTGACTTTTTGAGTAACTTACCCCCTCAAGCACCTTAGTCATGGAGCACCTTAGCACCTTAGTCATTAAGCACCTCAAGCACCTTAGTCAGCAAGCATCGACAAACACCTCAAGCTTGGACCAGGTTCCCACCTCAAGCACAACCCTAGCTTACCTAAGATCAAAGGACTTTTAACACTAACCGTTGGAGGTCTTTAATGAAGCCAATTCTAAGGTCTTTAAGCTCCATTAACTAGCCTTGCTGTTTGACAAATCATCTCTCATTTAAACCCCTTTACCATTGGCCCCGTGTTGAGATAGACCCGTAAGCACATGTCTATATTCTAACCCTTGTTCTCATCTATTCTCCCACATTAAATGATCAGTTTAATATGAAAAAATCATTTGGATTGGTTAGATATTAGATTTTATAACATTCTTACTTTTGCATGTACCTTTGTGCATGCCCTTATGCCTTGATAACTTTAGGGTAAGTGTTTAAAAGTGTGTTCATACCCTTAAGTTTGCATAATGCTTCATTTGTATTCTAGTTCTTTCTATATGATAACGTTTTTAATGCTTATATACACTATGTAAACAAGTGATAAAATCATGAGGCCTGCCTTCAATCAAATATAACAAAGAAAAAAAAAAACTTTGTATAAAAGGAAAGCATTTATTGTCGACACCAAATTCATTTTGGCATAGGTCAAAGTCCTTTTTGAAAGTATAACTTCAACCTACACTAGGCCTAGAGGACTTGCTACATAAGCGTGAATATGAATACCAATCAAAATTTTGGTTTTGATTCAAATTACACTATCTTGCACTTTGGGCTTCTTTAACACTTGAACTATCTTCTTGTTCTTGATGTGCTCTACACCACCCCTACCTTGTGTCTTGTACCCACAATCATCACTTCTACTCAGCAATAGACTATCTCACTCTTATTAGCTTCTCCCAACTTATGATCCACATGCCCTTTCTAGTGCAATTTTGTTGCTCTATATAATGTTTGTGTATGCGTAGATGTGTAGCTCACCCTTAATTCTTTTCATTCGTTTCTTTTAAGTAAAGTTCAATGCATCCTAATGTATATATTTGCCTCACATTATCAACTATTCATAAAAAATTTAGCTCTCTATGTTATAAATTTTTTTACCTCTCTATGTTTCACATGTTTTATACAACAATTGAATAGGTACAACTACTCACTACATTCGACTACAAAGAGGGCTATAAACCTCCGGACTATTCGTGGAGTCTCTCGACCAATAGTATCACGAGAAAAAAACATTGCTCATGAATCATCAACCTTATGCATTACAGAATTGTATTGACCTGTAATACACTAACATTGCTTTCCATGAGGCAAACATTGATTTCCTCAAGGAAAGAATTTGTGACAATGCTTTCCTCGCGTTTGGTTCGATAATTTTGTGTAATACATATGCGTTCCTCAACTTTGATTAGATTCCATCCTATAATACATAAGCCTTAAGGGAAAGATACAGTCCAGTTAGCAAAGAACCCAATATAAGCAATGGAGAAAGAATCGCTCTTTACTTCGTTAGCGAAATAGGCACATTTAAAGCACTCGCAGCGCATTGCTCCACGTGGCCTGACTTTCAACGGGTTTCTCTATTTTTACTAGTACGGCTGGCCGCCTCCGGCGGCCTCTCTCTCTCTCCCCCTCACTCATATAAACTTGAACTCACCAAATGCAGCAAACTTTGACACGTGGCACTGGAAAACTAGTCTCCTTAATATATAGTATAGATAGGAAGCTTGCATCCACACGCATACCAGTCATCATCTACCGAATTGTGCAGTAAGCACAAGGGACTGTGGCAGCACCATCTTGTTGGAGAAGGAGCGTCCAAACGATCCCACAAAATGGTGGGAAAACCGCAACAAGAGGCCAAGCCCACACCTGAAGCATCAAGCTGCTGGGGAGCCTTTATGGGTGGATAGATGGGCTACTCCATCTTGGGCTCATGGAAAGCTTGGAAATACAGTGGTTATCATAGATGCATCTCATGGCTCTTCTCCAATTGATCAAATCGGCACTTTTCTTGCTTCACTCAGGGCTTGTGCTCGGAACAAAGACCTTGAAAGAAGCATCAGCATACACCATCATCTTGTGCAAGCAAGGTTGCTCGCGAAGTGCTTAGATGCTATTGTTAGCGCCCACACGCACACGCCATGCCTGCGCATGGCTGGTACAATTCATCGTCTATTGAATTTTGCATTAATCACAGGGGACTATGGTAGCAATGACTCGTTGGGGAAGGAGTCTCCAAGCGATCCCACAAAATGGTGGGAAAACTGCAACGACGGGCCAAGCCCACACCTGAAGCATCAAGCTGCTGGGAGCCTTTATGGGTGGATAGCTGGGCAGTCCATCTTGGGGTCATGGAGAGCTTGGAAATGGAGTGGCTGTTGGAGAGCCATCTCATGGTTCTTCTCCAATTGATCAAATTGGATATTTTCTTTACTTACTCAAGGCTTGTGCTCGGAACAAAGACCTTGAAAGAAGCATCAACATACACCATCATCTTGTGCAAATAGGGTTGCTGGTGAAGTGCTCATATGCTCTTGTAACCGTGTATGCAGAATGTGGCAAGCATGATGAGGCCAAAACACTACTTGACATGCACAAAAGCAAAGATGTGATACAATCACACACGCGTGCATCTTGAAGGCATGTGGTTGTACGCAAGATGCCGATATGGGCTTGAAAATTCACTTTAATAGGGGCTATTGCCGTGCTTGCCAATGCCTTGGTTGATACGTATGCCAAATGTGGTGCAGGATGTTGTCTCTTGGAACGCTATGACTGCAGGATATGCCCGACATGGGCCGCGCCGGGAGCTCTGGGTTGTTGATATGGGCTTCAAAATTCGCTCTCATCTTGTTAGTCAAGGGCTGTTGCAAGAAAATGTCATGCTTGGCAATGCCTTGGTCGATATGTATGCTAAATGTGGTGCACTTCAGAAAGCACAAAACGTGCATGAGAAGCTTTCTGTCCGGAATGCTGTCTCTTAGAGTGCATTGATTGCGGGATACGCACAACAAGAGCAGGGACAAAAAGCTCTCTGCTGTTTTCAGCGGATGCAAAGTGAGGGCCCAATCACTTACACAGCCATTTTGAAGGCATGCGGGTCAACAGAGGCAATCACCTACACAGGCATCCTGAAGGCATGCATCTCTACGCAAGATGTTGATATGGGCTTAAAAATGCACTTTGATATTGTTAGTTAAGGATTGTTGCAAGAAATTGTCGTGCTTGGCAATGCCTTGGTTGATACGTATGCTAAATGTGGTGCACTTCAGAAAGAACAAACGTGTCTGAGGAGCTTCCTCTCCCGAATACCGTCTCTTGGAGTGCATTGATTGCGAGATACACACAACATGAGCAGGGCCAAAAAGCTCTCCGCTATTTTCAGGGATGCCAAGCGGGGGACTCTCTCCATATGCAATTACACACGTGTGCATCTTCAAGGCATGTAGCTGTACGCAAGATGTTGATATGAGCATGAAAATTCACTTTAATAGGGGTTGTTGCAAAAAATTGCCGTGCTTGGCAATGCCTTGGTCGATATGTATGCCAAATGTGGTGCTGGATGTTGTCTCTTGGAATGCTACGACTGCAAGATATGCCCGACATGGGCCGCGCCGAGAGTTTTGGGCTGTTGATATCGGCTTAAAAATTCGCTCTCATATTGTTAGTCAAGGGTTGTTTCAAGAAATTTTCGTGCTTGGCAATGCCGTGGTCGATACGTATGATGAATGTGGTGCACTTCAGAAAGCACAGAACGTGCTTGAGGAGCTTCCTGTCCCAAATGTCGTCTCCTGGAGTGCATTGATTGCGGGATACGCACAACAGGAGAAGGGCCAAAAAGCTCTCCGCTGTTTTCAGCGGATGCAAAATGAGGGCCTCTCTCCAAATGCAATCACATACGCGTGCATCTTGAAGACATGTGGCTGTATGCAAGATGCCCATATGGGGAGCTGTGGAAAAAATTGTTGTCCTTGGTAATGCCTTGGTCTATATATGCTAAATGTGGTGCGGGATGTTGTCTTTTGGAACGCTATGATTGCAGGATAGCGGATATGCCCGAATAGGGCCGCATGAGGAGCTCTGTGCTGTTTTCTGCAAGTGCTTGAGGAGCTTACTCTTCAAAACGGCGTTAACTGATTGCGGGATACGCGCACAAAGCTGGAGCCTCTCTCCAGATGCAATCACATACGCGTGCATCTTGATGTACGTAAGATGCCGATATGGGCTTGAAAATTCACTTTAATAGGGACTGTTGCAAAAAAATGCCGTGCTTGGCAATGCCTTGGTCGATATGTATGCCAAATGTGGTGCGGGATGTTTTTACAGAACCTCTTTCTCCAAATACATTCACCTACGCTTACCTTGAAGGCCTGTGGCCTTATGAAAGACTCTCACATGGGTATCGGAATTCAAGATGTGATCGCTAGTCAACGTTTGTTGGGAGTACGATTTCATGCTTGGTGGTGGTTTGATCAATATGTATACAAAATGTGGTGTCCTCACAATTGCACAAAAACTTCTTGAAGGATATCTTCCCTGGGATATCGTCTCTTGCAGCGGGTTAAGTGTAGGAGATACCCAACATCGTTGATGTAAGGAAGTGCATTGGCGATAGACATTTTATCGCGCGGTGAGTAAGCATGATCATTTTTTTATTTTTGACACTGAGAACGCAGTTAATGAACACATTGAAAATTGCACGTTGTCGTGGGAATGGCACGTTCCCTCGTATTATAAAAATTGGGGAGGATTGTGCAAAATCCCCAATGTAAAGAGACTTGCATGTTTTCTTTTTTTTAAAACATAAAAATGGAACAACAAACAATTAATAACATTGACATCTTGTACGATCATGAACATTGAGCTTGACAAAACTCTAACACTCCTTGTGGTTTTTGGCGAGGTATCCCTCTGAAGCACTGCGATTGGTATCCAATTTATGCGGAGGCACACCTATGAACCTCGACGACGGTATCCCAAACACTCTCAGGTAGAAAAATCTAACACGCTTTCATGAAAAATCTCTCCCCCTCTCTCTCTCTCTCTCTCTCTCTCTCTCTCAGTTTTCAATATTTTGTTCGATCTCAATTCAATACGAACGCAACTAACGAAGCACTCTAGTTGAAATTTATTTTCCTAATATTCCAAGGCAGATTTTGACATTACATCCTTAATGCCATACACTTATAGAAATCACATAATTTGATCTCTTGGAGAATTCGCATTGAAGTAAGCCACCCAATGAGGGCACATTTTCAGCAAGTGTGGAACAATATATATTGCCCTATTCTCAAGGAAGCGAGGAGGCAGATAAAGCTACTTGCCAATTCACACTAAAAACCTAAGGACCATCTGTAGAGTCCCTAACCAGTATTTATGTGATAGCCTTTATTAAAACTTGAAGACAGTATGTCCTTGCCAATCCCTCTCATTAAATGGATCATCACAAATGCAGAAACAACACCCATATCACCCACCATTCTCTAAACTTCTACTGCGCTCTTGCATATGAATATGTTTTCTGATCCACAACTTTCACACAACATACATTACCACTTTGTCACCTTCAAGAAAAATCACCAAAAAAAAAAAGAAGGTTTTGCCCACATACTCACATGGCTTATCCATCAACTTACGAATAAAGTTTCAAACAAACTACTCCGTAAGAAATTACTCTCAACTTAGTATTACACAGCGAGTTGCAAGCAGAATAATGTGTATTACCCATCAAGATTTCAAAAAGGAAACCTTAAAACTCTATTTTCTTTGACATTTGGCAAAATCGATGCCAACCTCTACTCATCTTTGAAGCATTGCACCCAAAATTGGGTCTATTGTTGCTTATTAGCAAAAATACAACATTCAAAAGCTGTAATCTTTGATGGTCATATAACTTAGATTTAAAGCAACGTCAATTTGCGACCTAGACAGATTGAGCATACAGAAAAAAGCACAAATACAAATGTGATGTGTAGTGCGAATATGTGTGCATGAACATCAACATGTAGTATCTACCTGTTTACACACATACACTGGCACACGTATGAGGCCCTTATGCATGCATCTCAAAACGAATACATGCCCTTTGTTCTTGATCCTTGTGTTAGACCCCAAGAGTACGCATATGCAAGCCTATAAGAAGCTAGGCAATCATAGTGTTTGTGTTTATCTATTCTATATATTAAGCAGAGAGACATTCAGGGGGCCACGTGGCGCAATTTGCTTCATCCGGCTGTGTGGCCCTGCATCTTCGGCAACAGTGAGGACAGTGTGCATGCACAAGGAGAGAGAGAGAGAGAGAGGATTTTTGAGAATTGTGTCACATTACCACATACCGTACTAATCACTGATGTAAATCTTTTAATATTAAACCATGATATGTCATTGCTTTTACACGCTTTTGTCCCTTGTGATGATCGTTACTTCATTCACCCAATCACTTTAAAAAGAAAATAAATTATTTTTCACTAAAATTAGTATGTCCACATGAGACCAATATTACCAATTTACGCAAAAGTTTACTTCAACGGTTCATGCTTTCAGCTCAAAATCTTTTCCTTGGTCAACTCACTCTCTCTCTCTCTCTCATGGGGATGCACAAGGTCTTTAAGGTCTCTTGGGATAGTTTCCTACGATGTTAAAACTCTCTTCTTTTCGGGTGTGTGGGTGTGTGTGTGCTAATAAAAAGAGAAAAGTGGTATAAATTTTCTATCACCCAAGTGTGGTAGATTGGATATGCCATTTCCCTCTTGAACAACAGGTCTTGAGTTCAACTCCTCGTCAGCTACATCTTTAAGGTCTCTTGGGATAGTTTCCTACGATGTTAAAACTCTCTTCTTCTAAAACTCTCTCTCTCTCTCTCTCACAATGAACCAATCAATCAAACATAATCACAAACCTTGGGAGAGGGCTTACCTGCAATGCTTGGTGGCTCCAAGGATCCTCCTCGGCTCCAAGCACCTTGAGCAGTCCCAATGCAGCTATCGTTAATGAACCAACGACAAGGCAATAGCTCCCAACGATGATCCAGCAACACCTGAGAGAGAGAGAGAGAGAGAGAGAGAGAGAGAGAGAGAGAGAGAGAGAGAGAGAGATTGACGAAGGGTGACAACAACACCGTGTAGAGAGAGAAAAGGGTTGAGAATATGGACTTGGAGAGGGACAACGGGGGAGAAAGGGGTGAAAATCGAAGAGGGACAACGGGGGAGGGGGTGTGTGTGCAATGATAGGGGCTGTAGAACAGCGGACAGAGACAATCATGAGCGAGAGAGGGAGAGAAGGGAGCGAGAGAGGGAGAGGGAGATTGACGAAGGGTGACAACAACACCGTGTAGAGAGAGAAAAGGGTTGAGAATATGGACTTGGAGAGGGACAACGGGGGAGAAAGGGGTGAAAATCGAAGAGGGACAATGGGGGAGGGGGGGTGTGTGCAATGGTAGGGGCTGTAGAACAATGGACAGAGACAATCGTGAGAGAGAGAGGGAGAGAAGGGAGCGAGAGAGGGAGAGGGAATTAGTATCCCCCTCCTCCCCATGATTACTATGCCTTGGCCTCCACTCACTCCTCCTCGATTCCCTGCAACCTTTTCTAATGCTGCTCCTTGCATTAGCTTGAGCCACGTGGCACCTGACTATGAAAGGAGCATTAGAAGATAGTAAGGCTATGCTCACGTGAGGGCTCAATTATGTGTCTGGGTAACTTAAGCTACTAAGCCTCCTGCTCATTGAACGAGCGATAATTGAGCTATGGTCACAATCACGTGCGAGCACAATTATCAACGATTATCTACATCATGTAACAGTCAACAAAAGCTACATGGAGGATATTACCTTTGCTAGCAAGTAGAGAAAAGAGAAGATCTATCTAGCGAGAGAACGTTGATTCCTTTGAAAGTTGCCCACATTACTAGTGCAACTTTGCCAAAATCGGCACAGTTACAAAGACTATGCTCGGTAGTACTGAGCTGGCTTTGTAGGATGGCTCTGTAGGATACGCATGATCACATTGTGGGCTCAATTATCTGCTTAGAGTTACTCATAACTGAGCCTCGCGTGACCACCACCTAAGATAGTAAGATAAGACTAGTGACAAGTCCATCAGTGGGTTATGGGACCAGGAGCCCTGTTGCTCGACGGCAGCACGGCCATGATTGGAGTAGTCAAGTCCTTCGTGCTCGAGCACACACGGTTATGGGAATGGCCCTGCTATGGAGCGTTGGGTTGTCCATGAGTGCTGAACAAAGTGGCAAAAAGGGGATATCCGATGAGGCTACCTCGGTTGTCTCTCCTCTGTTGTCAAGGGATGATGCATGGATAGCGCAAGATGAAGTTACTACCTTTGTGGGCTCACTTCGGGCTTGCACCAGAAACAAAGATTTGGGCACAGGTACGAAGTTGCACCACCGCATCCTGAAAAAAGGGCTGCTTCATTTGTGCTCTGATGCTTTGGTCACCATGTATGCACATGCGGGTGCCCTTGAAAAGGCAGAAGAGTTACTTGATACATATAAGAGCAAGCATGTAGTCTCTTGGACTGCAATAATAGCAGCATATGTCCGAGCAGGGCGAAGCCAGGATGCTCTGATCCTATATGAGCGCATGCAATGTGAGGGCATCCTTGCAGATGCTGTAACCTACGCTTCCATGTTGAAAGCATGTGGTGTTTTACGCATGGAAGACAAGGGTAAACAAATCCATGATGAGATCGTAAGGAAGGGTTTATTGCAAAGAAATATTGTGCTGGGCAATGCACTTTTGGACATGTATGCCAAGTGTGGTGCTTTGGCGAGAGCTCTGCATGTTCTCCAGGAGCTCCCTTCCCGAGACGTCATCTCGTGGAGCTCAATTATTGCAGGCTATGCACGACATGGCCAAGGTAACCAAGCACTTTGTTGTTTTGAATGGATGCAATGTGAGGGCATAGATCCAAATGCTGTGACCTTTATTTCCATTCTCAAGGCTTGTGGCACTGTGAAAACTCTTGAAAGAGGGAAGCTAATAAATTGTGCACTAGTGAAGTTGGGCCTCATGAGGGACGATGTAGTGCTTGGCAGTGCTCTCATTGACATGTATGCAAAGTGTGGTGCTCTTCCAGAAGCACAGCGGGTACTTGACAATCTACCATCTCGAAACATCTTCTCTTGGAACACATTGATTGCAGGATACGTGCAACAGGGTCAAGGTGAGCAAGCATTTAAGTGTTTTGACTGCATGCAATGTGAGGGTATCGTTCCAGATGCTGTAACCTATGGAAGCATCTTGAAAGCATGTGGTACAGTAGGAGCCATTGCCAAGGGAGAGCAAATTCATAATGAAATCATGGACCGGGGGTTGCTAGGAAATGACATTATACTTGGCAATGCTCTTGTGGATATGTATGCTAAGTGTGCAGCGCCTGCAAAAGCGCGGCATGTGCTCAACAATCTTCACTTTCGGGATGTCATTTCTTGGAATACTTTGATAACAGGATATGCACAGCAAGGCGAAGGTGAAACAGCTTTGGAATGTTTCGAGTGCATGCAACATGAGGGGACCCGTCCAGATGCAATCACATTCCGTTGTGTGCTCAGTGTGTGCAGTCACTTGGGTCTTGTAGAGGAGGGACATGAAGCTTTTTTGAGTATGAGCACTAGATATGGCTTGAAGCCAGATATGGAGGCTTACAGCTGCATGATTGACCTGTTTGGGCGGGCGGGGCATCTTGAAAAGGCGGTATCACTTATCCAACAGATGCCATTTTCTGATAACCGTGCAGTGTGGCATGCACTCTTCAGTGCTTGTCGAAGATGGGGAGATGTTAGTTTCGGGCGGTGGGCTTTTGAACAGGCGACACTGGTCCATAAGAAAGATGAAGCAGCTTACATTCTTATGGCAGATATCTATGCGGCTGCTGGCATGCAAGAGAATGTGGAAAGTATCCAAGCCCTGAGAATCGAAACTTTAAGCTTGGGAGAAACAAGGGATTGCTTTTGAGGGATCTTTAGGAATGTACTTTTCAGGATGTCCCTGGCCCCCCTGTCCGAGGCTTGAGTTGCCTAAAGCTGTTCTGCCCAGTTTAGAGATGCCCAAATGCAAGAGCCTTTCACGGAGCCATATGCCACAACCAAAACTTCTACTACGGTTTCAAGGGTGTTTCAAGTTTGTTTGGTTGTCTACCACTTGACAAAGTAGCGCCAACAGGTTACAGAGGTAGCTTGTGATGGTGCCAGAGGCAGCTCCATAGTTTGATAGGGCTCTTCCTCAGACTTGTCCATGTTGAGGATCATTTGCCTCTCATTGAAGGTACAGCTTCAACCATTCTCATGTGGCCCTTTCTTGTCAAAGAGCAAGAAGAGGAAGATTATTAGGCAAGGACAGAGTGGCTTATGTGCTCAGCTTCAGCCGTAGATTTTCCGCCCCGAATTCCGCATGTATGAGATCAAGCGGACTCCATATATATTAGAAAGCACCATCTACTGCCCCAAACACTGAATTCATGAAAATTCTAGAATGTACATCTGCCCGTTTTACAAGATCAAGCCGACTTCATATATACACATGGGTGAAGTGGTTAGGGCACCGAATTTTGCCCTGAATTTACAAAATTGCATCGGATGGCTCTCACGCTCCACACCGTTGATCCACTCAACTATCAAAGTTGATGTGGAAACGTAGAGAGAGAGAGAGAGAGAGAGAGAGAGAGAGAGAGAGAGAGAGACTCTTGAACCAATCCACCTTGGCAATGAATTACTGAATGTGTTTACAATGGAAGCAAGGGGTTGCTATATATAGCAACCTCGTGAAATTGCCCTACCCAGATTTTGACAAATAAGTAAACTAAATACCTAAAAGTCAAACTAAATAATGGGTTCACATTGGATAGTTTACTAGAGATGCCAAAACTCTTAACATCCTATTTGTAGCTCATAGTGGACATCAATAGTGAGACCAAGTCGATGATAAAGCTACCATGGACACCCCAGTAGTGGCCACCAACTAGATACACCTCGGTGTTGCTCTCCTCAACTTCGTATTTGAAAATAATGCCATCTTGAGAATCGGTTGCCTTTTAGAAAATTGGAATTGTAGACCACACTACGTCCAATAATCCCCATTCTTGAATTGTGAACATATCATGTCCAAAATATATAACCCCAAGATAATGAACTGTGGGACACATCTTGTCCATGATCCGACTAACAACAATGAATTGGTGCGTCGATCCATAGTGTTTTAGACATCTGATTGGTTCCATGTCAGATGCATGTGCATTGAACTCCGACTTACGGGTCCAAATATCAATAACTTGAACTCCAACACAAGGGTCCAAATTAATTATCCGGAGCACTCCTTGCTCCTCTCTACCACTACCAAGTCTCTCTCTGGTTGAAGCTAGTGGTGATACTTGCACTTTGACTAGAAATTTGACGTCGAGGCGACTGTGGCCGCCACCACGTGTGCCATGCCGATCTCCTCTATCAAATCTTTATTACCATAATCTCTGTCCAGCTTGCCTTTGTCTTTGTCTATCTGTGAATTCTTACTTTTGCCTTTGGCTTCAAACTCTCGAGCCAAACAAAGCATCCAATCACATTCATAACAACTATGGTCGTACCTTGTGGGTATCAAGGCAGCTAGCTGAGTACTAGTACTACTATCCTTGTCCAGCTTTCCTTTGGCGTTGTTCTCTAGCAAACTTGTCCGTTTGCTTTTGAATTCACAATCTCGAGCCAAACAATTTGTCGGGTTTCTTGAGAACTGTGCCGGTGCGTCGGCCTCTAACTGGATGGTGGTTTCCGTATCCATAGCCACTTGTTGGTTTTGGTCGTCGTTGTGGCGGGCGCTCGAGCAAGGGGTGGCCATGTTGAAGTTGTAAGATCTGAAACTCCTCAAAACCTTCTCGCACTCCAAGGGTGGACGCACTAGCACAAAGCCGCAAGACCTCCAAGCTCCTCGCCTCTTCCTACAAAACCGAGAGGCTGCATTACATAAACTTCCTCAAATATGTCACCATTCAAGAAAGTAGTAACAATGTTTGATTGATGG
Source organism: Adiantum capillus-veneris (assembly GCF_014529385.1). NCBI lineage: Eukaryota > Viridiplantae > Streptophyta > Polypodiopsida > Polypodiales > Pteridaceae > Adiantum > Adiantum capillus-veneris. Next base: position 146,788,730 of record NC_140943.1, read on the forward strand.
ACATCCCTACCAAAATGAGCTGCCAATGCACATAGAAAATGCACAGTAGTCATACGACAAGTGGGAGCAAAAGTCTCTTCATAATCTATGCCTTTTTGCTGTGCATAACCCTTTGCAACAAGTCGAGCCTTATGGCGATCGATCTCACCATTTGGCTTGCGTTTCAAACCCACTTTGTATCAATGGACTTTTTGCCTGGAGGCAAATCACATAAAGTCCATGTGTCATTTTCTATAAGTGCATCATATTCTGATTGCATGGTAGCCATCCAATTTTCTAAATTCTGTGCTTCATCAAAAGACAGAGGTTCCTCAACATCATGTAAGCTAAACACAACCAAAGCATAACAATCTAATGCATAAGATGCATGGACAGAGCCTGAACGAGTACGACTAGACAAAGGTGCATCCAATTTATTGTCATGCAATGTATGCACCAGCCATTTTGGCATTACCTCTAGCTTGCTCATTTTCAGCACTTTCCTCATCAAGTACATCATGTACATCTGCATCAGTAATAGGCTAATCTGTAACATTTTCGGAAACCCCCATAGGCTATACATTTGCCTCATTGGAATTTACATTCGAACTTCCACCACTGAAAAGAGGCAACAAAGTGTCATAAATGTCCCGTGAGCTTACATTACTGTCTCTAGTACATGACAGCAAGGACTGAACATAATCTTCCATAAACACTACATCCATTGAAACCAGAATACGCTTTGTTTGTGGATGATACAACCTGTAACCTTTGCTTTCAGCACTATAACCAACAAAAATACATTTGATAGCCTTATCATCCAATTTTTTGCGCTGTGTTTGTGGCATCAAAGCATATGCCAAACAGCCCAAAACACACATGTGCTCAATAGAAGGCTTTCTATCATGCCATGCTTCATATGGAGTAATAGACTGCAAAGCTTTCGTAGGACACTTGTTAAGTACATAAGTGGCACACATGATGGCCTCAAGCCAAAAAGAATGCGACAAAGCTTGACTTTTGACCATACATCATGCCATTTCCGTACGTGACCTGTTTTTCCTCTCAGCTACACCATTTTGTAGAGGCGTATAAGACACTATACATTGGTGTTTTATCCCATGACTAGCCAAAAATGCATTAAATTCATGAGACATATACTCCCCCCCTCGATCGGAACGGAGGGTACCCATAGTTCATTGCGAGACATTTTCAGCCATAGCCAGAAATTGTTTGAAGCACATAAAAACTTCGGACTTTGCTTTAAGCGGAAATCTCTATGCATGCGTGGAGTAATCATCAATGAAAGTCATGAAGTACCCAAGGACGGAGTTTGCATGGGTCCACAAATATCACTATGCACAAGCTGCAACCTGCATGTGGCCCTAACTGAACCATACTTTGGAAACGTAAAACGCTGTATTTTACCCAAAATATAGCCTTCACAAACATGTTTGATAGGTGCTTCAAGAGACGACAAATAAGCAACCATATCAGATTTTTGCAAACGCAGCAAACTGGCAAAATTCAGATGCCCAAAACGTGCATGCCACAGTTTTGCATCTGAAACAGCCCTTGAATCTGCAACTGCATTTGCAAAGTTTTGTCCACACTTGTCATACAAAGTGAGCTTATACAGCCCATGACACAAAAGGCCAGATGCAACAATTTCATCACCAAAATTGAGATCATGAACTGTACATCTATCATCCACAAATTTGACTACAAGTCCAAGTCTAGCAAGTGCAGATACAGACAAAAGATTCTTCTTGATCCTAGGTACATAAAGTGCATCAACAAGTGTGAAAGAACTTTCATTTGCAGCAGTAAGCACAATCTTTCCAACTCCCTGAACAGTATAAGAGGCATTGTTGGCACAAGTGACTGAATTCCCATGAGGGACAGACTCGAGAGAGGTGAACAATTCACGATGTGAGGTAATGTGCTTTGTAGCACACTACATATGTGAATCTGCAACAACCAACATGCATACATCATGGACAACAGGATTGTAAGTGCACTCTACACTAAAAGCACATTTTGCATCAACATCAGCATCACAATCTCCTTCCACAGAAGACTCAACAATGGTTGCATTTGTAGTGGAACCACCCTCTTTCTTCTTAGGCTCTTTGGCCTTCAATTTAGGACACTGCTTGATCAAATGATCATTATCTTTACAATAATGGCAACGCATCTTCTTTTTGCCCTTATCACCAGAATTTCCAGACGAATTGCTGCCAGCAGAAGCATTAGGAACAGAATTTTTGCCACTCGCAGCAGAACCATAAGAAGTGGCTACATTACTGTTACCACCCTTTCTTTGAGAAGCAATAAAAGCGTGTTCAACTGCACGTTGCCTAGTCTTGTTTTTTCTGGAAAGTGACTCTTGCAACAGCAATGTGCATAATGCATCAAACTTGACAACTTCAGGATTTCCTTGGGTCATAAGTCTCCAAGTACTAGCAAGAGTCTGGTAAGAATTTGGTAAAGCATCAAGAACACTCTGCATAAGGGAACTGTCTGAAATGACTTCACCTGCAAAAATAAGTTGCTCATTGATATCCTTGACACCAGCAAGGAAAGAGTGTCCATATCATCTTCCTCATGCATAATCTTAGATTCCAGCTCTTTATGCAGCAAATAAATTTTAGCCTCATTGCGGCTTGCATAAAGACCTGCTAGGATATCCCAAGCCTGTTTTGCAGATTTCACTGAACGAACGTGAGGAGTAATGGTGCGCTTCACAGACAACGCAATCAATGCATGAGTCTGCGCATCCTTTACATCCCAACGAGCTTGCACTGCCATAGGCAAAACAACTCTAATATCATCAATTCTTGGAGCAAGATATGCAACATCCTCAACATCGCCTACATCCTCAGAACCAGGACGTACATCAATGTCCTGCACAATATTCCAGACACCCTTTGAAACAAGAACATGTTTGCATCATGTAAGCCCACCTAGGGAATTGTCCCCATCCAACCTGTACTCAACAACAAACATCTTGAACACATCTATGTTATTGTCAACCATGGAAAATGTATGTACCTGATGTGAAAACTGCCCGAAATGAGGAGAAACTGAGTGAGACCAACACGTTCTATATAGCACAACCCACAGTAAACTGTAGTGGAAACAGAGGCTGAAATGAGCCCGAATCAGAAATCTGAGCAGATTGAGGTCTTTGAGCTCTCCCAAAATTTATGTCGACCTGCGAACGCTCGCCAAAGCTCATAGAAATCGGAGAAAGTGAGCAGGTGTGTGTTGGAGCTGCTGGCGTATAAGCCCGGGAGGACGCAACCTGCTCTGATACCAATTGTTGGAATTAGGGTTGTAGAGAAACGCACACAGCTTGGAGAAGACGAAGGAAGCTCAAGGCACACAACTAAGAGTGTATTACTTAGTGTGCAATGGAAAGATGGATAGCCCTAGAGTGATGGGCGTATATACAATGTACAGGGAAAAAAACCTCCTAAAGAGGGAAAAAATGTCCCGGCGGTCCTAGTGTGTTCACACACATCACTACCACATGTATATGGTAACGTTTTAGTTCTCGGCAAGAAATGGTAGAAAGCTGCTATGGAAGTCCATCAAAAGGTGGAAAAAATTGCAATGAAAAATTGACCAGCAATAGCAGGTCACCGAAGCTAGTCAAGTACAACTAAAGTTCTGTATCCACAGACCCTCATAGAAAGAAGAAGATTGTAAATAGACGATTGAGGCAATTAGAGATGGAGGAACAAACAAGCTCTTTAGGGACAATGATTGAGCACCCCAACAGCTTTGAGCACCCACGATTCCAACCAAGTCATGGTGGCGCGTGCTTATATGTGGTAATTTCTTTCACCAGTGGTCCGGCCACCTTGTTTACACATGTCAAATGGTTCGCCACGAAACATGTTTAGTATGCCACGTTGAAATCCACAAAATTCTACACATATGTTTCAAAATGGCTACAAACGCTTGGTGTCAATAGCCTCACCAATGATGCTAGTTCTGAATTGTCCATATATAATATTGACTAACCTATCAAGCAGTTTTATAAAGTGTACATCCATATTGATCTGCTATGTTAACTATAAGTTTGTTTTTGTACACTTTCTTAAGTGTTCTCAAAACATTTATCTAGCAATTGATTCCTCATGTGGTGCTAAGTTGGTGGAATAAACTCAATGCCAAATTTTTCAATCTTATTCCATGCATGCATCCATGCGTCTTTTGTGACCATGGATAATGAGGATTTAATAAAGTAAATAGCTTTGGCTAAGACAAGGTCAAAGCGATGGCATGAAAACTGTTAACCAAGCTAAGTTACCTCATTTTAGAAATACGAACTTGAATTTTAGGCGAGAAACCATTTTCATTGTGACCTTCAAAACCTGTATTTTATCTTAAGCAACAATGTTTCCCAAGGTGTTGCCATGTATGGTTTTCTCTCCACTTGACACCATCGAAGTCAGGGTTTGGCGATTTACCATGGAGATGGTTGGTATCTTGTTTGTTGAAATTTTTCCTAAGAAAGCTCTAAGGCACCTGGATATGCTATAGGCAAGCTTCCATTTGGCTCCTATTGATGTTTTTCAAACCTTTCTCTTGTCACTTTGGGATGTAGCATGTGAAGGTGGCTGTATCTACAAGCACACAATCTAGGACAAACAACTCAACCGAGCTTAAAGCACATAACCATATCCGCAAGTAGTAAGCAGACTAGCTCAAAATACATCCCACAAGAGAAACTTCCTTTTAAAAACAACAAAATACCTGTGAAACCTGTGACTGTCTGTTTGTAGCCACAAAAGCATACGCACTCCTCACTCTTGCGAGAGTGGGTACAAGAACACTAAACTGTGTCCAAGCTGACAAAACCTATCAAACTGAGAGGGAACACTTGATCGCTCTCAAAGTGTGAGTCAAACTCAACCACTAAACCATCAGAGAGTAAATCTGCACATACGCATGAAACATGGCAAGAGTTTCCCCTGAAAATTGAGTGAAAAACTCAAGAAATCTCACCATACATCGCATAAAAAATCCACAAATGGTATACATAAACTTCCAAAACCCTGGAAAACAAGGTCCTCACTCTTGAACGAGCGGCTCTATGGACCTGTGCATGTCCAAAAAAGCTTTAAACCTATGAACCTGGTACCTATGAGCCACCTAGCTCAAGCTATATCCGCAAATGCATACATAGCATGAAACTGCACAAATCGTGCTAAAAACGTCTCTCTGGACTGCCCATACAACCATACATGAGCACTATCTGTGCTGCACAAAGAACACATAACCTATGAGCAAAATCGTATGGAAATTTGCACACTATGTCATCAGTCTGTAAGTACGTCCACTGGAAACTAAGAGCAAAGCACGACCAACTGCATGTGGTTGCAATTGCCATCCGAGAGCTGCGCTCACGAGAAAATCGTTGCGGTATGGTTCGTCGGAGCCGCTATGTGCCTGGGTGTGCCGCCAAAAGGTGGAAAGTGGGAGTCGTCGAAGTCAAAATTGCCAAATCAAAAATGAGATTCCGAGGAATGTGCGTCGGAGCCAAATCCGCTCCGTAATGGGGTGTGGGAGGGGAGTCGGTGGCGAAGCTATGCTAGAGGAGAGCCAAAAACACTCTTCCTTGCTCTGATACCAGTTGAAGAGTACGTGTGCACGATGCGATGTGCGTGGGAGAAGGAGAGAGTAGAGAGTGTGGGTGGAGTAGGGCTTAAGAAGAAGGATGTGCTACTCCTTATTGTTGTATATTTACTTTCTCAATTTACTTTGGTCCAATTACTTTTGTCAATTTTGTGTTTTTATTTAACAAACAATACTATGCATGATGGAGTTAATGGTTATATTGTCTTGTGGGTGACTACTTTGGGTCTATACCTTGCTCTTTCTTTCAAAGGTGAATCTGGGCTTATCTTGGATTTATTTAGGTTTATTCTATTCTGGAAACATTTGGTATGGTTGAGCTGCCACCCAAAATTTTTTACTCTCGAGTGTCGCTATAAGCATCTCTATATAAGGTTCTGCTACGTCGATATAAGCGTCGCTACAGAAGGACTGTAACCGTCCACTACAAGAGGTACTCACATTAGCGACACTCGCAGTGCACGCTCAAAAGTGAAAATCCATGGCGTCACTAGCTATTGTCTTTGCTACATAGCAACGCCCATAGCGACGCCGACAGGGGTAAAAAATAAACCAAGAGCACCAAAACCTCAGATCTCAGATCTGAGTTTTGACGCTCAAGCGAAAGAGGTAACCCGCACTCTCCCTCTCTCTCTCTCTTTCTTCTCTCTCTTTCTTCTCCACATACACACACACACACACACGCACACGCACACGCACACGACGAGAGGAAGGAGAGCCAGATATGCTCCTTCCCTCTCATCTCTCTCATGTTCCCTTCCCCTCTTTCTCTCTGTCTCCTTCTCTCTCCCTCACACATACACACACACACACACATTGTGTCTTTGAGAGAGAGAGAGAGAGAGAGAGAGAGAGAGAGAGAGAGAGAGAGAGAGAGAGAGGAGAAAACAAAGAGAGAGAGAGAGAGAGAGAGAGAGAGAGAGAGAGAGAGAGGAGAAAAAAAGAGAGAGAGAGAGAGAGAGAGAGAGAGAGAGAGAGAGAGAGAGAGAGAGAGAGAGAGAGAGAGAGAGAGAAACCAAAGAGAAAAAGAGGGGGGAGAATACGGAAAGAGAGAGGTAAGGGGAGAAAACAAAGAGAGAGAGAGAGAGAGAGAGAGAGAGAGAGAGAGAGAGAGAGAGATAAAAGTAGAGAAAATATGAAATGAAATGTTATATTAAGATTTAGGGTTAGGTTAGATTTAAAATGACATTTAATTAAAACTAGGTTAAATTAAGATCTAAGATTAAGTTAAATTATACATTTAACGTATATTTAAAATTATGCTAAATGTAAAATTAGGGTAGAGATGTACAACCAATAAGGTGGTCAGTGGGTGGGCATGACCTGGGCAGCCCAAAAAGGCACAGACGCCTGTATCCCAAACAACCCGCCTAGAAAGAGAAAGAGAGACCTTTTGAGAGGGAAAGAGGTATGTAAGGAAATTTTGTGGAATTTTGGAAGCCCAAGCCAACCAAGCTATGCACAAAGAATCCATTGTACCAAGATGGGAAAGATCCCTTGTCGATATTTGTTACCATATACATGTGGTAGTGATGTGTGTGAACACATTAGGACCGCCGGAGCATTTTTTCCCTCTTTAGGAGGTTTTTTCCCCCGTGCATTGTATATACGCCCATCACTCTGGGGCTATCCATCTTTCCATAGCACACTAAGTAACACACTCTCTATTGTGTGCCTTGAGCTTCCTTCGTCTTCTCCAAGCTGTGTGTGTTTCTCTGCAACCCTAATTCCAACAATTGGTATCAGAGCAGGTCACGTCCTCCCGGGCTTAGTCTCTAGCTGCTCTAGCACACGCCTGCTCACTTACTCCGATTTCAGTGAGCTTTGGAGAGCGTTCGCAGATAGACAAAATTTTTGGGAGAACTCAGAGAGCTTGGTCTGCTCAGAATTTTGATTTGGGCTCATTTCGGCCTCTGTTTCCACTACAGGCAGTACTGCACAGGCTATTTTGTCATTTTGTGCAGAATTTTGTCACTGCCGTTTTCTGCATAACAGGTGCCTTACAGTCTTCTACGGTTTGTGCTATATAGCACAGGTTGTTCTCGCTCCGTTTCTCCTATTTTCAGGCAGTTTTCACATCAGGTGCAACATTTACCATGGCTGACAACAACAACACAGATGTGTCAAGATTTTTGCTGCTGAGGACAGGTTGGATGGGGACAACTACCCTATGTGGGCTTATATGATGCAACATGTTCTTGTGTCAAAAGGGTGTCTGGAACATTGTGCAGGGCACTGATGTACATCCTAGTTCTGAGGACGTAGGCGATGTTGAGGATGTTGCAGGTCTTGCTGCAAGGATTGCAGTTGTTAGAGTTGTTTTGCCTACGACAGAACAAGCTCGTTGGGATGTTAAGGATGCGCAGGCTCATGCATTGATTGCGTTTTCTGTGAAGCGCACCATTGTTCCTCACATTCGTTCAACAAAATCTGCAAAACAGGCTTGGGATATTTTAGCAGGTCTTTATGCAAGCCGCAATGAGGCTAAAATTGCTTTGCTGCGTAAAGAGCTGGAGTCAGGATTATGCATGAGGAAGATGATATGGACACTTTCCTTGCTAGTGTCAAGGATATCAATGAGCAGCTTATTTCTGCAGGTGAAGTCATTTCAGACAGTTCCCTTGTGCAGACTGTTCTTGATGCCTTACCAGATTCCTACCAGACTTTTGCTAGTACTTGGAGACTGATGACCCAAGGAAATCCTAAAGTTGTCAAGTTTGATGCATTATGCAGATTGTTGTTGCAAGAGTCACTTTCTAGAAAAAACAGGACTAGGCAGCGTGTAGTTGAACATGCTTTTATTGCTTCTCAAAGAAAGGGTGGTAACAGTAATGCAGCCACTTCTTATGGTTCTGCTGCGAGTGGCAAAAATTATGTTCCTAATGCTTCTGCTGGAAGTACTTCGTTTGGTAATTCTGGTGATAAGGGCAAAAAGAAGATGCGTTGCCATTATTGTAAAGCCAATGATCACTTGATCAAGTCGTGTCCTAAGTTGAAGGCCAAAGAGGCTAAGAAGAAAGAGGGTGGTTCCACTGCAAATGCTCGTTCCACTACAAATGCAGCCATTGTTGAGTCTTCTGTGAAAGGAAACTGTAATGCTGATGTTGATGCAGAATGGGCTTTTAGCGCAGAGTGCACTTACAATCCTGCTGTCCATGATGCATGCTTGTCAATTGCTCCAGATTCACATGTGTGGTATTTCGACAGTGGTGCTACAAAGCACATTACCTCACATCGTGAATTGTTTACCTCTCTCGAGTCTGTCCCTCATGGGAATTCAGTCACTTGTGCCAACAACGTCTCTTATCCAGTTCAGGGAGTTGGAAAGATTCTTCTCACTGCTGCTAATGGCAGTTCCTTCACACTTGTTGATGCACTTTATGTACCTGGGATCAAGAAGAATCTCTTGTCTGTATCCGCACTTGCTAGACTTGGACTTGTAGTCAAATTTGTGGATGACAGATGTACAGTTCATGATCTCAGTTTTGGTGATGAAATTGTTGCATCTGGCCTTTTGTGCCGTGGGCTCTATAAGCGTAATCGTTTAGGATCTCGCCATGCATCTTATGTATCAGATTGTTATGCTTTGGTTGTGTCTAGTCTACATGATGTTGAGGAGCCTCTGTCTTTTGATGAAGCATAGAATTCAGAAAATTGGATGGCTGCCATGCAGTCAGAATATGATGCACTTATAGAAAATGACACATGGACTTTATGTGATTTGCCTCCTAGCAAAAAGGCCATTGGTACAAAGTGGGTTTACAAGTTGAAACGCAAGCCGGATGGTGAGATCGATCGCCATAAGGCTCGACTTGTTGCAAAGGGTTATGCACAGCAAAAAGGCATAGATTATGAAGAGACTTTTTCTCCCACTTGTCGTATGACTACTGTGCATTTTCTATGTGCATTGGCAGATCATTTTGGTTGGGATGTACATCAATCAGACATTGTTACTGCTTTCTTGAATGGTGATATATTTGAGGAAGTTTATGTAACGCAGCCTCGCGGTTTTGTCATAAAAGGACAAGAGGACAAAGTGTGCAAATGTAATAAGGCTTTGTATGGGTTGAAGCAATCTCCTCGTGCTTGGTATGAGAAAGCTGACACTCATTTGGTCAAACAAGGCTTTCGTAACAGTCCAACAGAAAGCACATTGTATGTAAAGCGTGAGGGTGATGCATTTCTCATTGTGGTTCTTTATGTTGATGATTTGCTGATCACTGGACCAAATGAGAGACATATTGCTGAATTTAAGGCTGATTTGAATGCTACTTTCAAGATGAAAGATTTGGGGTTGTTGCATCAATACTTGGGTATACAGTTTAAGCAGTGTGATGGTGGTATTTCCTTGTGTCAGAAAAGTTACATAGAGACATTGCTATGTAAGTTTGGACTTGAGGATTGCAAACCTATTGCCACTCCCATGGAAACAGGTTTGAAGTTGAGTCTACATGATGCTGGCGATCCTGCTGATGTCACTCTTTACCAAACTGCTGTTGGCTGCCTCATTTATGTATGCAACACGAGGCCGGATATTCAGTTTGCAGTCTCACAGGCCAGCAGATTTATGCATAGCCCAGGGTCTAAGCATTGGCAGGCTGTCAAGAGGATTTTCCGCTACCTTAGTGGCACTTTACATCTTGTCTTGTTTTATCCCAAGGGGGGATCATTGCCGCCAGACTTACATGCTTTTTCGGACTCAGATTGGGCTGGTTGTTTTGACACAAGAGTGTCCACAAGTGGTTTTTGTTTCATGCTTGGCAGTTCATGTATATCATGGTTGAGCAAGAAGCAACCTACTGTGGCCACTTCGAGTTGTGAGGCTGAGTACAGGGCAGTCTTCACAACTACGGTTGAGTGTGTATGGCTCAGATGCCTTATGGTTGATTTGGGTGTTGGATAGGACACTGCCAACACTATCTACACTGACAGTCAGAGCGCATTGGCAGTTGCGAGGAACCCAATTTTTCATGCTCGCACAAAGCACATTGAGGTGCATTACCACTATGTCAGGGAGAGGCTCTCAGCAGGAGAGATCAACTTGGCTTATGTGCCAACACAGGACAACCTTGTAGATCTTTTCACAAAGGCATTGTCTCGTGAGAAGCTTGAAGCTTTCCGCAAAGCTTTGGGCTTACTCCCCTTTGTGGACTGATCCTGTCCTCAGGGCATGGCACTTCCCTTTACTCATGTGCCAGCTCTCGTTCACCGCATCACTCCAGGGGGGATTTGTTACCATATACATGTGGTAGTGATGTGTGTGAACACATTAGGACCGCCGGGGCATTTTTTCCCTCTTTAGGAGGTTTTTCCCCCCGTGCATTGTATATACGCCCATCACTCTAGGGCTATCCATCTTTCCATAGCACACTAAGTAACACACTCTCTATTGTGTGCCTTGAGCTTCTTTCGTCTTCTCCAAGCTGTGTGTGTTTCTCTGCAACCCTAATTCCAACAATATTGATGAACGACTATATGGTGAAGAGGAAAGGGAAAGAGAAGATGAGGCGACCAAAATTCCTTCACCTCCATCGAAAGCTCAAGAAACTGCAAAGTCCCCTTCACTGATTCATCATGAACAAACACATGAAGAAGCACCTGCGAAGAAGAGTCAAGAGCCCGAACTAGCAGGTTTAGAAGAAACCACCAATAAAGAGACAACATAAGAGATAGCTCAAGATGGCAAAGAAACTGCATAGTTAGAATCTGAAGCACAACCTCTTGAAGTATTCAAAAGGTATTAGAACAGACACAAAAAGAAACTAAAGAAGATCAAGATACAAAGGAGGAAACCGAGGAGGAAACCATCATAATTGAGGGTAGAGAGCATAAATATTCCACCTCTGGGCTAAAGGGCTTAGAAGATATCAACAAATACACTCACTATGATCATCAGATATTAAAAAAGCTAAAGAGTGAAGTGAATCATTGCTATAAGCAATCCCAGTGTGCATAACTCAATCAAGAAATATTGGAAGGACGACTCCAAGTGACAGATGCATTTTTAAAGGAGTACAAAGCTCTACATGAAACTTCACATGTAGAAATTCAACAACTCCAAGTGGTCAACACAAAGCAACATGCAAATCTCTCTAAAATGACAAAGCTAGTAGAGCAGTTGACAATTACAGGGGAATATCAGGAAAAGAAAATCAAAGAGTTAGATTCTACAATCCTCGATACCAATGCACATGCACAGTGGTTGCAAATGCAACTTGACATTGCCAACGTGCAAGTGATACAAGTGGAGGCTAGATTGAAAGATCAAGGTGAGATGTTGGATAAGTTGAAAGCAAATCCTATAGTTCTTACACTTCAAGGCTCAGACCTCGCCTACCAAGCAATGGAAAAGCAATGCAAGGATCTAGAAATAGAATTGAAGCTGGAGCGAGCGCAACAGAGATAACTCTCACTCAACTTCATGAACGAAGAGGATGAGTATCAAAAGCAAATAGCTAAACTCCAAGCGAAGCTGAAAGCAACAAAACTGCAATCTAAAGAGAAGTCCAGATATTTCATTCACGTCTTCACGTGAAGTGTGAAGTGGTAATAAGTCATGTTATTAACACTCCATGGGAGTGTTAATAACATCAAATTTACAATGACTTGCTAAAACTGGGCCTTCCTGTCAGCTCGTCGGGCATTCCTTTTGGGCCGCCAAGCCTCGCCAAGTGAGCAGTGATGCTCGACGGGATTGGATATTGCCCTTTCCTGCCCCCCCAATTTGGAGGTGGCTATAAAAAAATTATCCCCTCCTCCTAGCCCTCCATTTTGGCACACTTTGCAAATCTTCCACTATAAATTTTAGTTGAGGTTTATCTAATGTCTTTTGTTAAGGTAGCTTTGCTCACTATATTTTCTAAAATCCATGAATAGTTACCTCCCTTGGGTGCTATCCACTAGGAAACAGGTTTGGGTAGGGAGCATCCTCGTGGAGGGTTTAGGTGGTGTAAGTGCTTGGGGCTCATTTCTATGGATAGAATGGAGTGCTCCTTATCACTACACCTGCGTACTTTTCTGTTACGTTTAGTTACCTCCCCTGGATGTCTCATTAAGGAATTTGGGAGGTCATTTGGAGGGCCTTTTAAGAAAATACCATTTTTTGCCTTCTCTCTTTAGAAAATTGGTGTGGTAAAAGAAAATGTGTCCTCATCAACCGTTCAAAAAGTGTACTTTGAAGTGGATTCTTTTCACACAGTCATAATGGCCATAATGATAGATGGAATGTCCCTTTTCAGTTATATTAAATGCACCTCGTCATATAGGAAGGAATTTCTTTTCCATATGATGTATGCAGTAGGTAGTCTAGGGAGTAATGGCAGTATACTCTTTTGTTTCTTGAATTTTTTGAATTTGTATTCATGGCTTCTTCATCTAAAACTTCAAACCTTCTCTCTAAACGTCATAAATATCATCTACACATTGATTTGAGTCCTGAATATGAGCCTTTATGCAAGCGAAGTACAAAAAACACAACAGTAATACAAACGGAGAAAGCAAGACTCAGAGTAAAAGGAGCAAAACACATAGATTTATGGACAAATGGCTTCCTCTATCCTTTGCATCCTATGACCAATGCCTCCCCAACATTTGTAAATCCAACTGCTTTATTGACCTTTGCAAGTGACAGAAAGAATGGTTTACTTGGCTACTGCAAAGTTCTAACTGGGAAATTAGAAATTCAGAAAAGCATGGTTCACCATCAAGCAAATGAGATTATAGGACTTTCTACTTTCTACTTTGCATTGTGAGGACCAAAAAACCCTTTTGCATTGCACACAAGAAATGCAGATATTGCAAGAAAAAGTGTGCAACTTACAAAGGAAAGATACAAGCTTAGGTGCTCATGTGTGAAATAAGAGACTACAGAATCTTGAAACCTTGAAGGTTGGCTCTGGAGGTCTCAAGAAAAGAATACAAGCATTGAGGTCAAGATTGTGAACCTTTTAGTTTATTTCAGCTATACATTGTTTTTTCTTTTGTCTGTTATATTTTCTATGTAGACATGCTATATATCCAGACAAAGAAAACATAGATCCAAAGGAGAATGTAGGAATGTAGTTGAAGCCGCTTGATAACAAGTGGTCTCGCAAAGGATATAATGCATGACAAAAAGTATAAGGTTTTGCAGCGAGATGTTGTTGGCCATTTTATTACAAAGAGTGCAGTGCCTGCAAGTGAAATACAGGGCACACTTGACTCCCTTGGTGTGAGTAAGAGAGGGTACTCAGCTATTCAGCAGCCTATCTCCTCCATTTTTATGAAGAATGGAATAAAGTCTAAGATTCTACCAACAGTAGCAAGTGTCTGGAAAGAGAGACTTCAACTCAACCATGCACAGACAGATTTCATTGGATGTCCCTTTCATATTGATAGTATTTATAGATCTCAAGGAACAATTGTAACCTACGATAAGTACAACAATATCTTCATGGACCTCACTTTGTTGCAAACTAGAATGGCTGAGTTTTACAATGTAACATTTGAAGAGATAGGTGGCGTTCTGCATTTTGTTTTGAAGCTAGATGAGTGTGAGATCCTCAAAGAGGAGAAGCTAGAATGAGTCACACTAACAATGATGAATAGGGCTCTTTCAAAATGCCCCACTGATGATCCTTCATACTTCAGTGTTCAATCAGAAACAAACATATGGTGGCTCGGTGCTTTTTAGGTATTCCATTTCCACTTTCTCTTCAGCTTTGGTGAGCCCTCTTGAGATTAAATTATGATGTACTTTAACGTCTCATGCGGATTTAATCTTGAAGGTAAAGAAAGAAAACCACGATATTTTATATTGGGTGTTCCATCAAAACCCTATCCTTGATATCATTGACAAACAAATGAATCAAGGAAAGGTGCTCGTTGTCCAAGGGAGGGGAGACTTTCAGGTCCAATGGCATCTTGTAGGTGACCTTAAAACACTGAAGTGCATGTATAATTGTGTAATGGGTGCTATGGTAAAGGCTCCATGCTTGTATTGTATGCAGCCTGCAAAGACGATGGACCAAAATGGTGGAGAGAGGCACCTACTCGCCACAATGAGGATCCTAATTTCCACCTAGTTCTAGATATTCCACTTGCCAATGTCCACATTTGTACAATGCATGCTCTTTGCAGAATTTTAGAGAAGTTGGTGTATCTGTACATTGGGTTTTCTTGGAAAATCAAGAACTCAAAAGAACAGAAGGTTGCGGTAGTGGTGCTTGAACTAGTTTTGTTAGAGATGGGTCTCCATGGGGGCAATGTGAAAATCCAGCTGGACGAGAAGAGGTCAACCAATGATAAAGATGTACCTTGCAAACCATCTATTGGTGGGGTCAAGGCACATCATTTTTTATCAAAGCCAACAGGCGTTAAAGATAAGAAGCTAACCAAGCATGGAAGGATATATCGGTCCACTTATGTCAGCAAAATTGAGTTTCAACAATGGAAAAATCTCCATATGGCAGTGAAGAACCAGGAACCCACAACTCGCAATGCCAAGGGTGAAGTGTGGTGTTCCATCAATGTGTTCTTTCAGATGTGTGACAAAGATGAGTGGACACAAAATGATCTAAACAAGTCTAAAGAAATCATTTAGGTCAGCTTGGACTGAAACTCAGATTACTCATTACATGGTATTGTTAATGAACCCTTTTAAATGATAAGGGCTAAAAGGTTGTTTAGAATTCCTAAGAACTTGTTTTATTTGTAGCACATCATTTTCAATCACTTACCATACTTCATTCAAAAGTATGGAAACCCAAACATATGGAACACCCAAGGGTTGGAAACGTCTCATTACATGGCTAGGAATGGATATTTCAGAGACACACGTCATGATGGCTCTCAAGATAAGGCAAACAATTTGAAAGAGTTGTTCCAATGATTTTATCTCAGAATTCTTCATCGATTGCAACAAAAACATGTAATTAACTGTTCCGCAACAACACAAGCAATTAGGCATTTACAACAAAAGAACCCAAAACGAGTAGAGGCATTCAAAAACTCCCATGCTTGTGAAGGCCAAAGAAAGTGGAGAGAGACAATGCAATATGGTAACCATAGGTGGATCAAGAGATTTTGATTTTAGGTAACAACATGTACAAGAGACGCCTAATGAGCTAATACATACAATACACGTCACAAGTCTCTCAACTTGATGACAGATCGTGGATATCTTTTGACACATTACCTTTGTATCATTAAATTTTTGCCATAATCTAATAGTTCATTTGGGTTTTGTTTCCCCAAAGTGAGTGCCATTGCTGTGTATGTGTAATAATAAGCTGCACGACCACCAGTGTACCTCGGACATTACCCAAAACATTCTGTGGCAAAAACTTTATCGACAAGGATAACTTTGTCTGCATTATGTGGTAGCATTGGTCCACCTAGGAAGCGTGAGAGCATCTTGAGGGCGAATGTTGGAGTACTTCCCTCCTGGGACATTCCATTGTGAATACTAGTATGGGTGCCTCACAGAGTCTGAGAAGGTATTGTCCTAGTGCTGCATCCTTCCACGATACTCTCTTGTCCGATGGTGAAGAAAGTCATCGCTTTCAGCAATCCATGATTGTACATAAAAGTATGAGTTAGAGAAAGACAGTGACAACTAGATTTTTTTAAATTTTTTTTGTGGGGGAAGGGCGGGGGGGGGGGGGGGGGAGGGGGGCTTACCATGTAGCTCTCATCTTGCATATATAAGTCATCCTTCCATAGGTCCACCGACCTCGTGGACCCTTGTACCGGACGCGTAAACCAGTCCTCTACTTCTTGTGTACTCGTTGATGGCCTGAGAGTGTTTCTAATAGCTTGGAAGGTGGCCTCATCTTGGAGTGTCTCTCTATACTTTTTTGCCTTTTCAAAGAAAAATTTGAGGCACTCCATCGGGTTACTAGAGGTCTCCATTGCCTGGTTATCACACTGCTGTCATCATATGTAAATCCACTCCTCCCTCTTGAAATTTGGAGAGTGTGGAAAGTGCAAATTCCTCCCTTAAAGAAAATATACTTTGAATGTCATGGAGGAAAATGTATGATCTCTCACCAAATTTGAAGTCTGGCAGTCCAGGAAGCATCAATGTGGCTTATTTCTTATTAAAGCCAGAGACATCTAAAGGTAGTTTGATGTCAGATGTTTTAACTGTAAGTATTTTGCTTTGTTGCACCTCTTTAGCCTCTACCTCAAGATTAATATACTCCTCAATCTTAGGAACCTCATTGGACTCCAAGTCCTCATCATCTTGTTGATTGGGTGGTAGATCCTCCTCATCCATTACCGCTGAAGGATCATTCAACAGACTAGCAAATAGAGAATTTAAGAATAGAAGGAACCCAAAGGATTCTTTAATTAGCTTGCAATCTCATTCTTGCATAGGACAATGTGAGGGTCTATAGATAATAGGCAGTTGATGGTACTTCTTATATGACCGTCTTGTGGAATTACAATATTTTAAGTGCACCACCACCATGTCAGCAAGAACCACCCTACCCTTGTGGACCTCAAGCTCAAACTTGTCTCTTTCAGACTTGAGGAAATCATTGTGCTGAGCTTTAAGTTCATCCAGTTTGAATGGGGCATTGAAGATAGAAGAGACCTTATCGAACAATTCAGTAGCTCCTGCAGATACTGCAAAATCAAAAGTCTTTCGTCCACACATGTAGGATATTCAACACCTTGCTTAAATTTTGTAGTTGGTTCACTGGCAGAAGAAAGATCAATGTTTCTTTTTTTGGTGCTAGTCACTTGAAGCTTCTGGCTTATAGACACTTCTTCTTGTTCTGAAGCTTCTGAGTCATTGGGGGTTCCTCTGTCCCCACAACATAATCTCCAAGAAATGAACTTTAGCAAGAGCAAAGTCCACATCTCTTTTTAAAGAGCCTCTCAGCAACTTAGGTGGTCTCTCTTCTGCTTCCTATTCACCTAAGACAACTTTTGGATCCACCCTCTACCTCTTCATTCTGTGGGATCTTAATCCTAAGAAAAACAAAATACAGGAAAAAAAAGGTAAGTATTGGTAAAGTATTGCCAAGTTTGGTTGGTTCAACTGTGTGTGTGTGTGTGTGTGTGTGTGTGTGTGTGTGTGTGTGTGTGTGACAGATTGGTCTCACAGGTCTTTTTTTTAAATTTTTTAATAGACGTTACTTAGAGCAACTCATTTTATTTGAGTTCAACTCCTCTATCTCCCTTTTTTTTAACCCCTTATATG
Organism: Adiantum capillus-veneris; assembly: GCF_014529385.1. Lineage (NCBI taxonomy): Eukaryota > Viridiplantae > Streptophyta > Polypodiopsida > Polypodiales > Pteridaceae > Adiantum > Adiantum capillus-veneris. The sequence continues at coordinate 146,806,548 of NC_140943.1, forward strand.
CTCCACGGCGCGCCAAGAACGATCAACAGACCAATACTACGTTTATGCGCGCCATAGGACAACGAATAGAGGGAGGGGCTTCTCTCTCACTCTGTGTTGGTTTTATTTGACTCCTTACCGCCCAACATAACCATTTAGTCCGCTACGGCGCGCAGACGACAATCGACTTACATAAAAGACCCGTCCGCATGCCAAAGGTCCTCCCAAATTGTCACATCTATCTATCTCTCTCTCTCTCTCTCTCTCTCTCTCTCTCTCTCTCGCATGCACACACACACACACACACACACACACACACACACACACACACACACACACACACACACACACACACACACACACACACACACACAAAAGAAAAATCATAGAAGTTACCTTTTCCTCGACTTGGCATGGTGACCTTCAAGATGCAATTTTTGCGTACTCTCTCTCTCTCTCTCTCTCTCTCTCTCTCTCTCTCTCTCTCTCTCTCTCTATATATATATATATATATATATATATAACTTCCCAATATTTTCCGGGTTTGCACAATGGCTCGCGGACACGTCTCTAAGTTAAGCTAAGTGTCTTGCGCGCGCCATATTTACAAATTTTCCCTATGTGTGATAGGGTTTTTTTTTAAATGTTGTGGTTTAAATTAGAGCCCATGTGTTCACAATGGCGCGTGGATTTCATTTTATCAGTCTCTAAATCATTCCTGAGCACCATAATTCCACTCGGTGGAGAGAGAGAGAGAGAGAGAGAGAGAGAGAGAGAGAGAGAGAGAGAGAGAGAGAGAGAGAGAGAGAGAGAGAGAGAGAGAGAGAGACATTGGCTTATAGTTAAATGGCAAGAATAAAGGCCATTGCAAGGAAGGCAAGGAAAGGACCAGGTTTGGCTACTAAAGCAGGAGGAAGATCTGCTAGTAAAAAGAACAGACCAGGGAAGTCCATGAAAATCTTGAAAGCTCCAAGGATGAATAGGCTTCAAAGACACATCGGACTCTTTAAGGAAATTAGGAAGACTCAGAAACGTATCGAGCTTCTAGTACCAAAGCTTCCATTCCAAAGACTAGTCATGTCAATATGTGAGGAAGCATGTTTTGGTACCATGAGGTGGAAACCTGTTGCATTGCTAGCACTACAAGAGGCAGCAGAGGATTTTGGCTGGAATATTTCAATGACATAACAATTGTTGCAGCACATGCACACATGGTAACGATTATGGACAAAGACAATTAAACTCTAAAAAGGGTAAGGTGGAGATATGATAATCTGCTTCAATCCAAGGAATTTATAGGTAATAAAATGAAGGAAATTTTGCTTATTCCTCCATCAAAGCCAGAGGCGGTGAAGATTGTAGAAGTCACCCATGATGTGAATACCAGGGCCAGGGCTGAACAGGAAAATCGGCGTGCAAAGGAATTAAATGAACTGAAAGAGAAGGAAAAGGCAGCACATGCTATATAGAAGAAGAGGTTAACAACTATCACATCGTAACACAGGAAATTGATGTCAGCAATTGTGGGACGAGTGTCTAACCTCACTCCTATCTTATTGCAGATATAGCGAGAACCACGAATAAATTGTCAATCCATGGGACGAAGCTGACTCGACTAGTGCATAGAGGCTACAAGAGGTTGTTAATCTCTTGGAGACCAACAAACAACTCGCATCTAACTCAAGCTACACTCAAGTGACTGAAATCACCAAAAGCCAATCGCTCATCGGCAAACAAATCACATTTGTTACAACATCAAATGACATCCAAACATAACAAAACTTCTAGGACATGTTTATACGACCTAACTAGGCATGCTTTATGGTCTCAAATCCCACTTTAGGTCAAGTGCAAAAATCACGATTATTAACAGCAGTGGATTTTTGACCTAGTCGTTTTTGACACAGAATGCATCTAAATGCTTAGCAATGATGTCCCAATAGCCCGCCTATGCTTAGTTTTTGATTTTGAAGTGTAAATTCCTACTTATGATGAAATTAGGCCATTGGTCGGTGACGCCAAAAGCTAAAAAATACCAAGAAATGCTTATGTCAATGCGTAGAGCTCTTACCCGCGGTTGCAACGCAACAGACACGACTGCAATGTGACAACCGGGGAGGGAGTAGGAAGCGTGAGAAGGAGAGAAGTGAGCACCGTTAGCTCACGCTGTGTTTCATTATCCAAAATTTAATAGTAACTTTACAAAATTGGTTTTTATACCTTAGCCAAGGTTTTTGGTGGTCAAAACTAATAGTTTGGGAGCTCTAACTAAAGACAGGTTGATACAATCTGGAAGCTTGTAGCCCGGCTCATCAAATACAAAGCTTATCCAAAAAATAGGAGTTACAATATTTCCAATTCATCAAATAATAATTGTGTTTACAATGAGAGCTCCAAAAAATGGTATCCGAGTTAGCTCGCTGCTAACATTCCCCCCTCCTCGCCTGTGTCGTCCCTTGACACAGCTTTATGGGCTGAAATAATCTTCAGGTTGACGTCTGGCAAGGCGGTCTTTAAGTGCATGTAAAGATTTCTCATATCTGATCTTTCTTTCTTTGTCTGGAACGTGCAAAAATTGCATGGTGACTCTATTCTTGATCTCGATGGCTGAGTAGCCTACGAACATGGAAGTTAAATTGTTGATCACTGGCCCAAAACTCTTCGTTCGCCAAGTGAAAAACCATGTATAGAACGCTTCCTCAGACGCCAACATATTGTGAGATGGAAAGAACATGCAGCGGACGTAGAAACCATAAAGGACTTCTTCGGAAGGTTGGTTGTTGAGGTTGTAGCAAAGACCTTTATTTCCCTCCAGGAATGATAGCCACGGTACTCCTGCTTACTCTAGCTCATGAAACGCTTCAATGCATGTGAGTAGCATTTGGCATATTTTGTAGAGCATAGCACATGAGAGATCAGGGAGACTTTTGAAGAATGTCATGGCACCCGTTAGGGTTTTCACCATGTATTCCTCTGTCGGTGTTCCCTTTTCTAGAGCTGGCAATCTTGGATAGTTTAGCCATGTAGGCCGCTTCTTTGTCATTGCTTCATGTGCTTACCATGTTACTGACTCTTGGTACAAGACAAAAGGTCGGGGGTCTTTCTGAAGTGTTGATGGTGCTCTTGTGAACAGAATCAAGTATCTAGGATTCTTGTTCAGCCAGCTCTTTCTCCACTTGGGGTGGACTTCTTCTACGCCTTCTGCTTGCATGTCTTTGTATAATCTTTCCTTCACCTGTAGCAACTCTACCTTGATCAAGGGATATGTCAGTGATTGTTGATGCCATTGTGCATTGATTTGGTTGGGAGTGAGTTGAGTAACATTGACTGAATGGAGAACTCTCAACTCCCAATCCATCGTTGCTTTCCATTGTTCATCTGTTTCTTGAGCAACCTGCTCCTTAAGTGCATCTTCTTCAGCTTTTGATAGCTAGGCCATTGGCACTTGATCGGCTTCTGTTATTGGTACCTGAAAGTCTTCTTCTTGTCGTAGCCCTTTTGCCAGCTGTGTTTCCATCTCATCAAAAGAGACTGAGGCAATTTCAATGTTTGGTTGCTCAGATGTACCTGCCTCTTCTTGTGTCTCTTGCTATCCATCTCGCAGCAGCTGATTAACTCTCATGATGTTTGCTATCTCCTTAAGCAGCTGTTCCTCTCTTGTACCCACATCAATGCAAGGTCTCTTCGTTGTGACTGCTCTAGCTATAGCTCTAGCTCAAGATATTTATTCTTCTTTTCCAATGATTTATATACTTCATCTATACATTTGATCGAAGCAACTGCGGGACTTTCTCTTATCTATCGCAAGAAGGTTGCCTGATCATTAATTCTTTGCTCTGAGTATTGCAGTGAATCATTTGCTACGTCAAGTTGTACTTGGATCTTTTGAACTGACAGAGTTGTTGTTAAGAGTTTGTTGGTAAGCTCTGTCAGTTGTTCGTCTTTGGTCTTACAGGCATCTGTTAACTTCGTGAGGAGTTCACCTAGCTCTTCCATTTCTTTTTGTTGCTTCTCTTTTGCTATCTAGTGTTGTTTAGCTTCAGCTCTCAGCTCTTGGATTTGTCTTTGCAGGTTCGTGATGACATTCATTCTGTCCTCTAGCTCTCCTTGGAGGGTGCCGATAACCATCTCCAACTCTCTAACCTTAGCACTGTGGCTAAGTGCGGTTGTTCGCATTTTCTCTGTCATTTCTTGCATCTGCTTGGCATATTCATTTACTTGGAGAATTACTTCATCATTTGGCTGCCATTCTTCAGGTTCTGTGAGCTGTCTAGATGTTTCAATAGTCTCTTGTGGCTCCTTTGGTGGGGCTGTAGTTGCTTCGACTGCTTTGTCTCCTTGAGGCTTTGTGGGTGCCTTGGCCATTTCTTGCTGGGTGGTGGTAGACGGGGTAGTTTCTGTTTCTTGTGCCTTTGGTTGCTCAAAACTAGCAGTCTCTTGTGGTTCAGGAGTTGCTACCCTTTGCGGTTTAGGCTCCTTTTCTTTGGGTGTTTCTCCCTCTGTGGGTCTAACTGTTGGTGAAGGTGGAGGGCTTGGCATGGGGTGGTCTTGTTGTTTTGTAGCAGGTGAGGTAGGTTTAGGAGACATCTCTTCTTGATTGTGTTGTGTCTCTCCTCGTGCTGTTGCCTCTTCAACTTGTCTCTGCTGCTCCGCCACATCTTCCCTTGCTTTTCTTTCTCCTTCTTGAGCTTCTTTTTGCTTCAAGGATTCTACTTCCTGGTACATGTGTTCAAGAGAATCCTTGGGATCTTCTGGTTCTCTCGTGTTAGGATTCTTGGTTCGGGGACCTTTTATGTCTCTTGGAACCTACCGTGTTGGGTCCTCACCTGTAGCTTGGCGGCTTCTTTCATAGGTTTCTTTTTTCCTTTCAAACCTCGCTTTTTTTTGCTGAGGTTCTTCCTAATGTGTAGCCACTGCCTTCTTCTTCATCTCCTCTCTTCTCTTTTCTCTTCATTGTTTGAGCTTTTGCTGCTATGTGCTTCATGAGAGATTTCTGCAGACTCCTCATCAGATTTGTAAACTCTTTTTGTCAACCTTGTGGTTTTTGGAGATGGCTGTGCTGACACTATCCATGTGTTTTGATGTGGGACAGGCGGCAAATTGTGTGCCATGCCAATAGCATGGTAGACTATTCTTGTGAGTACCTCAAGTGCACCCAGATAAGTGATCTTGCCCTCTTTCTTGGTACCCTTCAGCGTGGATAGCACATACTACGCATGATCAATGGATTGCCTGGTTGTCGACTTCAACACTTGTGTGAAGGTAGTTGCAACTACGTGAGTGAAAGTGTTGATGATATAATTGTGTGGTTCTTCCACCTATTTCTAGATGAGATCATCAAATTTTAACGCAGTAGTCTCCTTGGAGAAGGTACCTGCTGTCTTTCTGTCTCTGGCCCTCATTGTCATCCCCTCTGTTGGCAACTTGAGATCCTCGGCCACAATTTCCTTCGTTACACTACTTCTATCTTCTGCCCTTGTTGGTCAGTAATCTAGGCTGTTCCATCTTTCTTTATTGTAGCCAAAATCTCATAGGCTTTCTGAAAGTCTACACCACATGGTTCTTGGTCTCATAGAATTCTCTGAGTCCAAGCCTTCTGTTAGCTTCTTTCGTTTTGGGTTTTTCTACGACATCAGACTTGGAATATAGATCAATTAGAAATATATATCAAATAGATACTTTGAGTGAAATGTGGGCTCATTTGAGTGCACAAGGTGAGAATGGTGCCAGATTTAGGCTTTTGTCTCTGAAACAGTAGATATAAAGGAATTTTGAGATTTTGAGTTTCAAATCTGTTCAAACTTGGTTAGTGGGCTTAGGACACCATGTGCTTTGGTCCCATGAAGGCAAAGTTTCAATTTCCCCCCATCTTGGCAAATAAGTACTTGATTGATTAATGAAACCAACCATATACATTGTGTATAGACCCAGTCTACAAGCCGTCAGTGGAGTCAGAATGTTCTCGCATCTGGCAAAAAACTAGCTTTTCTACTTGGGACCCCCTCGAACCCTACCGAATGGTCAACTAGTGATATAGAAGTGTTCTCTTATGTTGGGGCATGCTGCAATTCCAGTCTCGTCTGATTTGGATGAGCTGACAGGCCGTTATGGTCAATTTTTGGTCGTAGGTATTCGTGCACTGCTCGGATTCTAGGGGTTTTTTGTGGGGTTTAGACTAGCTACCGATCACACAATGTGGATCATTGACAAGCATAGAACTTACCCCTCATGTGTCGTGTGAGACAGCGTCGTAAACAGGCAACTGTGGACTCCAGAAAATGGGCGTGAAGAAAGTTGAAAAGCTCTCTCTCCAAAGGCGACAAGTAGAAATGAGGTGATTTTAGACTACCCTAGATATCTATACTCAGACTTCCCGAACCATTTTTTCCCAAATTCCCCTATTAGTCATACTAGGCCATGAAATCTATGTTAAGACTCAAAAATTTCCTTAATCGGATTCTTGTAGCTCATTCTGCAAGAATTCTACAAAAGTAGGTCTGGCCGCCTAATTTAGGCTTCCTGCTTCCATCTGCCGATTTGATTGAAATTTTTTGTGCCTGATCGCCTTGTCCTTCTGATCATCAATGTATCTTCAATTTTTCCCATCTGAGCTCATTTGCTATTTATTTTTAATTTTTGACATGTTTATTGAAAAATCAAAGAAAATAATAAAATGAGCTAAAAAAGCAAAGTGAAAATCCAATAATTAAGAAAATCCATCAAAAAACACCGCTTTAATAATTTTTGTTAGATTTCTTCATTTTAAGTCCTAATATCAAGAAACATAACCAAAAAAGACTATTTTTTGATAGTATATACACCATTTACACTCATCGAGGAGATATTATCAGTTAAATTTTTCCTGTTGTTGATGATTATAAGGGATTATTAGGTAATTTTACAAAATTTCACACGTTAACATCAAACTTTTTTGCTCCCTCTTCAAACATTGCCCTTAATTACTTAGTTCCCTTCCACCCCTCTTAGATGGCATACTTCGGGACGACTGCGTGCATGGGTTGAACAATTGTGTCTATGCATAGCCTTGGTTGGCTCTACCATGCTTTGAAGATCAATGCAGTTCAAACCATTATGCTGTGCAAGAGTTAGGTCTTGAGTAATTAACTCAAGGGTTTTTGATGTCGAGGTTTTCTTTTGCTGTCTTCCAAAGAGCAAATCTTGTGGCTTGTGTGCTCTTTTCTTTATTGTATCGTCAGGATGTTTTGGTATACTGATTTCCTAAGCTGTCGGTATCAATAGTGATTGGTGTTGAGCTTTTATCCGCCATTGGTATCTTGCTTTGTCTTGGTCAGAATGGTGTGGTTGAGTCTTCTAAGACTTCTCTCCACTGCTTGATTGGTTTTACAGTTTGCAAAAAAGATAAGTGCTCCTTTTTCTTCCACATCCATTTTGTGTTACGTTTCTTGCTTGGAGATGCTCCTCTTTGTTTTTTGAACCTTGAAACCGTCTTTGGTAGTGTCAATGATGTTTTGGGCACTCAAATTTGAATCAGCTTATCCTTAAGCTGTGCTTTTGGTACCCAAATTTGCCCGACTCCTTGCATGCTACTTGTAGCATTTGACTTTCTATAGGATGGAGAAGATTGATTGCTTCGTGGTTTTCTCTGCTGGTAACCTCTTTTCCATTCCTCTTTGCTTGTTGCAATTGGAACAATGAGTTGTCCGCCTTTAGGTGATAGCTTGAGCTGATTGGTATCCCAATCTGGTACTGCCTTGTAAGTCCTCATCCATGGGATTCCAAGAATCATTGTCTCATTCATGTGTTCATCTGGTAAGCATACAAACTGATGAGGACATGAACATCCATGTACTATTACATTTAAGTTGAGTACTCCCAATGTTGGTGTTGGGTCCTTGTTGCATCCTTTAATAGTCGCTATTCCTGATGTCAAAGACTAACTTGTTGCTTTCTTGTACATGGAATAACTGACTATATTTACTCGAGCTCCTGCGTTGAACAATGCATTTGTGCTATGATTGTTTAGCTGTACTTTGATGCAAAGGTCCATTCCGTCTAACCATTCATCATCTGTTGACATTGCATCTTTCTGCAATTCCCATTGTCGGTCATCTAGTTCCAGAGTGTTGATGGGAATAGGTATTTGTTGATTCTTGAGAGCAACTTTCCTTTTGAGTACTCAAAGCAGAGCTTCCTCTTGGGCTTCATCAATAACCTGCTGTCGTTTTATCTTTCTTTGCTTAGCTGCATGGATCCTTTCTAACAATTCATTGGTTAGTGGAAAATTATACTTCTTTAAACGATATCCACTAATCCAATTAGCCATTGGTTCACCATCTAGGGTGCACAACTTAATTGCTCCACTTGGGGATACATATTCAATGATAAACGATCCGTTTTCCTTTTTTTTAAAACTTGGGAACATGTTGCTTAAGGGAATAGACTAAAACTACGTTCCCTTTTTTGAAGATTTTTGTAATTCGATGGGAATCAAAAAACTATTTTTTTTTCCGCTTTTGTGCATAGATGTGAGCTACAGCAGTTAGCCTTTGCTCATCAAGATTTTCTAAACCTTCAAGCCTCTCTGACAATTCATGTCCAGTCCACTCAAGATCCTTAGCTACTCTTAGTGTTAGCAATAGAAATTCTATTGGAGTATGGCATCAAGACCATAAACAAGGTTAAAGGGTGTAGCATTTAAAGTTGTTTTGAATGAAACTCTATAAGCCCATAGAGCAGCATGGAGATTCATTTCCCAGTCTGTGATTCCTTAACTAACCACTTTAGTCAACACCGAGCTAAGAATTTTATTCGTATGCTCAACTTGTCCATTTGCTTGTGGGTGATAGGGAGCTGATTTGTTATGGATAACCATAAATTCATTAAGCAAATACTTAGTTACCTCATTGAGGAATGAGTTCTTCTATCACTGACAATTTCTATTGGCAGTCCATATCTTATGAACACATACTCATATAAGAATGCGGCGGTGGTTCTGGCATCATTCTTTTGAGTTGCTTTAGCCTCGGCCCCCTTGGTCAAATAGTCTGTAGCTACAATGATGTATTGAGCTTGGGTTCTATAAGCAGGTGGCTGTATTGGCCCAACAAAGTCTATACCCCATTTTGTGAAAGCTCTAGTCCCCATCATTGGTCTTAAGGGCATGCTATCTACACGGGTTGGCATTTTTGCTGGTTGACATGCATCACACCTTCGAACATATTCCTTGGCATCCACAAAAAGTGTTGGCCACCATATGCCTGCCATTAAGATTTCTCTTGTGGTGGTCTCACTAGAAAAGTGACCTCCAGCTAATCTAGCATGTGCTTGTTCTATAATGGGAATATATTTGTCTTCATTTGCACAAAGACGCAAGTGTTGATCCTTACCTCTCCGATACAATTGGTTTCCAATAAGAGTATAGTCTCTTGCTTCAATTTCAATTGCTCTTTGACGGTGTTTACTCATATCCTCAGGAAATGTTCAACTTGATAAGTAAGTAACTAGATAGTTACTCCACTTAGGAATAAGCGACATTTGGAACAATGTCACATGAGGTATGGGTGCTTGTTTTTGACATTGAGGACAATTTTTCACAAAATAATGAACATCACTCCTCATAGTTGGCCAAAATACTCCAAGTCTCAAGATCCGTCGCATAGTTTGGTCTTTCGCAAAGTAAAGTCCTACTATGGTAATATGTGCTTGACTCAGGTATTGGGTTTTTTCCTCAGGATTAATACATAAAAGCAATATTCCATCTCGATTTTTTTTGTATAGCCTACCAGCTAGTAACTGATACATAGCTGATTGCTCAACTAATCCGATTGTAATAGGAAGTGGTACTTGCAAATCCACTTGAGCTATGGTTATCAATGATACCATATTTTCCGACCATCGAGGTATCATTTCAACAGAGAACATATATGCATCTAGTAGATCATCATCTACACCCTTAGGTGGTTCTCCTGAAACAATCCTTGACAAATGATCTACTCTTTTGATGAGTAGTGCCCTTTTTCACAACTACAGTGAAATCAAATTCCAAAAGAATGATGAACCATCTCACTATTCTTCCTGTGTTACATGGCTTGTTGACCAAGTACAATAAGGCTTGGTGGTCCACAAAGAACATAATTTTTTTAGCTAATAGGTAATGTCTATACTTTTTCACGGCATAGATCATTACTAGTCCTTCCTTTTCGGTGGTTGTATAGTTTTTCTCTGCCATATTCAAATGTCGTCTAGCATAAGAAATAGGAAAATTAATTTTCCCATCTCCTGGTTGAGCTAATATACACCCGATGGAAAAATTGGAAGCATCTACATGTATGTGGAATATATTATTTCAATCTGGTGCTTTCAATATTGGAGCTGAAGTAAGAGCTTGCTTAAGCTTCATGAAGGATTCTTCACACTCATCAGTGCATTCAAAGTGTGTACTCAAGCTATACATAGGTTTTGCAATTATAGCGTACATGTAAATGAACCGTCTATAATATCCACAATGTCTAATGAAGGCTTGAACCCCCTTGATTGTTGTCGATCTAAACAAATCAGCAATAACATGAATTTCATCCATATCAGTGGCTATGCCATTTTTAGACACTATGTGTCCAAGAATTTTTCCTTGTCTACCCATGAATGTGCACTTTTCAGGATTTAAGCAAATCCTATAAAGTCTACATTTTTCAAATACCTTTTTGAGGTGTTCAAAATGATCAACCCGGATTGATGAGTGTAACACAGATCATCTATATATACTTCTAAGAAATTTTGAAGACATTCTTTAAAAGCATGGCTCATCAATCTTTGAAAGGTGACAGGAGCATTAGTTAATCCAAAAGGCATAACCCGATAGGAAAAAATACCCCATTCAGTTGCGAACGCAGTTTTATGCTGATCTTTGGGATCAACCAAAAGTTGATTGTATCCCAAAAATCCATCTAAAAATCTGTAAGCTTCTTTTCTTGCAACTCGGTCTAAAACATGCTCAGTGATTGGAAGAGTAAATTTGTCTCTAATGGTAGCTGCATTCACTTTCTTGAGATTGACACACACTCGTAATTTTTCATTTTTCTTGGGTAATACCACAATTGGAGACACCCAATCTGTGTATTCAATTTCATAATGAATTCGGCTTCCTTTAAATTTTCAATCCCTTCTTTGATATTTCTGGCAAATGTTTCATTATATGTGTATGGCCTTTGTCTGGTTGGTTTCACATAATCTCTCATAGGTATGGTATGTTGACAGATTTCTGGATCAACACCCTTGAGATCCTTATAAGACCAAGCAAAGATACCTCAGTAGTCTTTCAACAAGCTTAGCAAAAGCTCTTCTTCTTCTTCCGTCAGGTCATTTGCAATGTAAACAGGTCTAGTCTCTTCCCCTGGTTTTGCCAGATCTATCTTTTTTGCGTTTTCATGTCCTTCATAGGACTCACCCTGTTTTTGTAGTTCCTTGATAGGTTATTCCACTATGATTTTTTGATCTTGGAGAGTATAAATCTTGTAATGGGATGAAACACTCATTACATCTTTACCATCCTCTTCAGTGGTTTCCATTTCCGTTGTATATATCTCCTTCAGAGCTTTTTTCAACTCTTGATATTTCTTTTTCCGTTCAACTCGTGTCATTGTTGAACTCTTATCTTGGTTTTTAGGTTTTTCTTGAGTTTCCTTTCTTGTTTTCTCGGTGTTTTTGATATTTCTTGCTTTTTGTTTAAAGGATACCTACCAGTGATTTTGTCCTTGACACAATCATGTGCATCTATCTGCATTAGGAAATGTGTTCTACTGGAGACTTATGTCATAGGTCTAGTTTTCAAGTTTTTCGTATCTCTTTTTCGTCTATACCATTTGTGTCTTCTTGGTTTCTAGTTAGGAAAGTTAAAAAACTCCCCCCCCCCCCCCTCCCCCCCCTTTCATGAGTAGTTTAGCTCTCACACAGTCTTTTTCCGACCCCGAATCATTTGAGGTAGCTGAGTGTTCTTCCAACTCATCCGTTGCATCATAGTAGAGGTCTGAAAAGACTTGTTGAGCTTTAATTAAGTCCTTGGACTCTGGAATTTTGTCTTCAATGTGAAGGGTTGAGATAATTTGGATGGGAATTATGTCATAGCCGTCCTCATTGCAAAATTGAGTAGGCATAGACATATTTACACATACATCCATTGTCGCTAAAATTTGAGTCCACTCAAATGGCTCAAATAATGCTTTGGAAAGGGTTCAAGTACATATGCTTCATCTATACAATCCCTTTCTAAGATACATTCTTCTCGTTTTAAGCTCCCGTTTTCTGAAGCTCCGCACATCCAAATAGGAGTGTCTTTGTTCAACCAAGATGAAAGCTTAGTTTTAGTCGGAGAGACTGAATCAAACTCTTGTATAGGCATTTTCATGACATCTCTATAAGTGTGATCTTTTAGATTAACCCTTGTTATTGATCCCACTTGTTCGCTCTCAGATGAGCTACTAGGTATCACTTGGACTACGTTCACTATTGTTTTACCCTTGTTTAAAGGATTTTTTTGGACAATCTTAGGGAAGTGTCCTCCTTTTTTGTAACATTGTATGCAATAAGCTTCGATTGGCTTGAGATTTTTGTCAGGCTCTAGGCATTCATTTTTCCAATGATCATTTGCACCACAATTATGACAGTTTTCAGTTCTTGGCTTAATCATGGGTCTTACCATAGGAGGTCTAACACCTTGACTAGCTACATAGTACATTGGTGCAAGCTCTGGAGTAGCATAAGTCACATGTTCTTCCATTGACGTTGAATGTGAATTATACCAGTCTCCTTCTACCATTAATGTACATGGACTAGGCTCAGCATATGGTGTAACAGGCACTAGTGCTTGTTCATCTATGACTCCCTCTGGACGCATGTACTTTATAGGCATTGCATTATATCCCAGATATGGAGGTTGTTGGCCCAACACAGGTTGAGGTCTTTCCATGCCCATCGGTGGTCTTTGAGCAGGGGCCATATTAGGTTGATATCTGTACATGGGGTTGCCCTTGTGGTCTCATAGGTATGTATTGAACATTCCCATCATACTTTGGTCGGTAATAGCACTCATTGGTCTCATGGTTGGTCCACTTATTCTTGATTGTGTACCATTTCTGCGGCCTAATTGGTTGTCCCTATTGAGGTAATCTTGCCCTGGTCCCCTCATAGGTGCTTTTTGCATGTTATTCATCAGGTCATTCATCCTTTTGAGCATGTATTCTATGACTGAAAGCGGTGTTGCAGCAGCCTTTCCCACTTGTGCTGGTTTGGTGGATGTTGTTTTCTTGTGTTGGTTATCCTTAGGGACATCTTCTTTGTTGAAAATATCACAATTGTCTCCTAAGTCAATAGCATCTGACACACACTCTTTTAGGGTCGTATTCTTCTTGCTATACAGTATAGCATGAAGTTATTGTTTAGCAGTACTTGTAGAAACAATGATACTAGTCGTTCTTCTGCAGGTATCTCTAGCTCTCGGCATCTTGCAATATATTGCTTCATTCTAGTGGCACAATCCCTAACAGACTCACCTTGTTTCTATTTAAAGCTTTAGATTTGAGCTACCGTATTGTGTTTGATCCTCGTTTTGGAACAAGCAGCTACAAATCCTTGACCTAATGTATTCAAGTCCATGATTGACCTTGGTGGAATGTTTTGGAACCATGTCAATGCTTTTCCTTCTAATGTCATTCCAAATCCCTCGAATTGGGTATGGAAATCAAATATGCGTTCTGCTCTTAGCACTTGTTTAAAGCTTGATAAGTGGTCATATGGATCCCCAAATCCACTGTATTTTTTGACCCATTTTTGAAAATCAGTTGTCTTACACTTCTACTTGGTTCAACTCCCGGTCTCCTGGCAGTTGGTCCTGTTCCAAGTCCTTCAAACCAGTCTGTTGGAAATAGTGACTCATGTAGCCCTGGACTGGCCTTAGTGTCACCCGATTTTCTTTGGGATGAGGTGGTTTTTGATTTCTTAACATTACTCTCAGAAGATCTCTCACGATGTTCATCTCTTGGAATAGTTTATGGTCCTTGGCCCAATATCCAATCCCTTGTGGAGTACCCTTGGTATTTGGCTTGTTCCACCTCCTCAGAAGTCATCATAACAAAGTTATTGTTATAGCAATCCCTAAACAGGTAGGTCGATAGATTTGCTGAATGCTTATCTTTGATTTTGAAGATATAAACGATCTTCATAGGTGTTAGCTGTCCTGATTTGGCATGAGAAGTCCATAGGAGATCTTTTACATTTCTATCCTCCCAACAATAAACTCCAATCCTAGGATTATCCTACTAAGCCATTTCAAAGGCTTCCAGTCAACTTGATTGTATCCCTCGAATTCTAAAGTCGGTGGTCCTTCTTTTGCTGCCATATCTGGAATTATGGTCTTTACTTCTAACCCCTATTTGTCTATCATGTAAAGGTTTTTGACTTGTAAATACTGAGTTCTGTTTCTATCCATGCACATTTCCCCTTGTTTGTTTGCCCTGATTTTCTCTTCAAACTCAATACCATGGTCGTCAATGTGAATAGTGTACTCTTCGTTAGGATCCAGGTAAACCAAAGCTCCATGGCGATTAGTCTTATAAAAAGACAATATATGCTTATAGCGCACTATCATTTCGATTTTTGAATGAGTCGAATAGGAAGACATTTCAGATGTTGAATCTGAAAAAGTGTCTGAGACTTCCTCAAGGATAGTGTGCAAGGGATTGCCTTGATTCACACTTTCTTCGGTGGATACTCTACTAGCGGTCTCTCCAAATATGCCTTGGTTTCCTAGTATACGACCAGATCTAAGATTCATATAGACTCGTGAAGACCTAAATAGAGTACTTATCGTCGGATTGACTTGTTGTCAATTTCTTCCACTTGACTTGATTGCAACTTCTATCGAGCTGTCAATTCCTTGTCTGCAACCTGATCCCTGTATCAATTTTGATCAAGTTAGCTATTCTTTCACAAAGAGTATACACTTTTTTGCTAAGTATTGTGGTTGGTCTATGTGTATCACTTCAAATCGAGGTAAGTGAGTCAATAGTTGAGATTTTCAAATTCCACTTTTGTAAAAAGCCAAAAGACTAATCTGCAACCTGGAAACTGAGTGAACATGTACTAATTTGAATCCAATTGAACCCAAAATTGCCCGTGGCCTTGTATTATGTTGGTATAACACTATACAAGTTCAAAAGTAAAAAATGGTGTCTCATGTAGCAGTAGTAAATAATCGCGATTATTTACTTTTCTTAGTTTTTTACACTTTTTGGCTTGGTTTGCCAAGTATACAACCTGTTAAGGTCTCTGGACAAGTTCCACTAAGTTTGGACAAAATTTGTTCAAGTTATAAACTGTTTCATGTCCGCAGACTCGGTTTTCAAGAATCTGGCTTAAGTCTGACTTTTGTGATCCAAATTTCACTAAAATTGATTTCTGTGGTCTACTTGATATGCTTGACCTTGTGGTATACAAGATGACCAAATTTTGTAGCAGATGCGATTATTTACTCCAGCCATTTTTTTGTAAGTTTTTGTCCCAATCTTGACACAGATCTGTTAAGTACCTCAACTTAAGCTCCCTAGCCAAGTTTCATCAAGTTTGGACAATTTTTGTTCAATTGGTCATCAGTTTTGTATCTGCAGACTGACTTTGTAAATTTGGCCACAATTTTCAATCCAATGATCCAAATCTTACCAAATTTGGCTTGTGGGCTTATTACAACATGGTAAAGCTAGTGGTATGCTGACTTGGTCAAAAAAGTTGAAACATGGGGCATATGTAAATAATTGCGATTATTTACTTCTGGCAAATTTTTTGCATCTTTTTTATCAATTGAGCATGTACACATGTCTATCACATCAATATAAGCCTATGAATCCAATTTTATTGATTTTGAACAAAATTTCGCCCAATTTACACTCAAGTTCTCAAAAGTCAGTACAGACTTTAGTTTTTACCCAGTTTTTGGTCAATTTGGGGATCCAAATTATATGGTCCTTTACAAAAGTTGTTTGCGCACATGCATAGAGTCTTTGGTACCAACGTTGGTCACTTTTGAGCTAAAAGTCAATAATCATGATTATTTACTTTAGGCCCAGAATGAACACTTTCTTGAACTTTTTCGTTGGACAGTCTTTTCATGAGCTATTTTAGGCCTCTGAGTCAAGTCAAAACTTAATTTGGCCTAAAACATCAAGAAAAATTAAATAATTAGAGTTTTTGTAAACTCTTGAAATTTTTACCTCAATGTGTCCTTGAGCTTACCCACTGGTTCATACAACTTTTAAAGCATACTCTCCAGTTGGATTGAGCGGTCGGCAGTCTTTTCGTGCTATTTCTAGCTGTAGACCTGGAATTTTGCAACTTAACATAACAACTCACAATTGATTCTTTCGGAAAGAGCAATATTCTGAAACCCACCTCGGATTCTACTTACCCTACTCCTAGGTTCTACTGCAATGGGGTTGTGGAAAGTGTTCACAAACACTCGTTTTCTTGTTTTTTATGGTTTTCTGAGCCTTGATCTTAAGACTTTTCTCGTCCGTCAACCATTCTCAAAACCCTAATCTAATCTACAATCCTGCAATTTTAAAGGCACTCATCAAGTACGATTACTTCCAAGCTACCTCTACACAGCAAAAGACAACAATCTTAAGCTATGCGGTTTTAAAAAGAAAGTTTCTACCCTAGGAGATCCTAGAGGAAGTTAAAGGATAACTTCACAAGGGACTCGTGTTTTTTCCTAATTTAGGTCTCTTCGATCCCCGGCAGTGGCGCCAAATGTGGGATGGGTGTCTAACCTCACTCCTATCTTATTGGAGATATAGCGAGAGCCACGAATAAATTGTCAATCCATGGGACGAAGTTGACTCGACTAGTGCATAGAGGCTACAAGAGGTTGTCAATCTCTTGGAAAACAAAAAACAACTCGCATCTAACTCAAGCTATACTCAAGTGACTGAAATCACCAAAAGCCAATCACTCATCGGCAAACAAATCACATCCGTTACAACATCAAATGACATCCAAACGTAATGAAACTTCTAGGACATGTTTATAAGACCTAAGCACACATGCTTACATTGGTCTCAAATCCCACTTTAGGTCAAGTGCAAAAATCGCGATTATTAAGAGCATTGGATTTTTGACCTAGTCGTTTTCGACACAGAATG
Organism: Adiantum capillus-veneris; assembly: GCF_014529385.1. Classification (NCBI taxonomy): domain Eukaryota; kingdom Viridiplantae; phylum Streptophyta; class Polypodiopsida; order Polypodiales; family Pteridaceae; genus Adiantum; species Adiantum capillus-veneris. Next base: position 146,823,695 of record NC_140943.1, read on the forward strand.
CATTAAATGCTTAGCAATGATGCCCCAATACCCTGTCTATGCTTAGTTTTTGAATTTGAAGTGTAAATTTTTACTTATATGAAATTAGGCCGCGAGTCGCGACGCCAAAAGCTACAAAATATCGAGAAATGCTTACGTCAATGCGTAGAGCTCTTACCTGCGTTTGCAACGCAACAGACGCGACTGCAATGTGACAACTGGGGAGAGAGTAGGAAGCACAAGAAGGAGAGAAGTGAGCGCCGTTAGCTCACGCTGTGTTTCATTATCTAAAAACTTAATAATAACTTTACAAAATTGGCTTTTATACCTTAGCCAAGATTTTTGGTGGTCAAAACTAATAATCTGGGAGTCTAACTAAAGACAGGTTGATACAATCTGGAAGCTTGTAGCCGCAGCTCATCGATTACAAATTTTATCTGGAAAATAGGAGTTACAATGTTCCCCATTCATAAAAAATAATAATTGTTTTTACAATGAGAGCTCCAAAAAATGGTATTTGAGTTAGCTTGCCGGCTAACAACAACAACAAAGTTTTGTCTATGGAGGAAGGATTAATAGTAGATATATAATTAGAAGATGGTATAAGAAGACTTGCATTAGATTTCACGGATATCAATATATTGTGGGATCCAGATGTTCAAATCATAGATTCAATTGTATATATCTCCCTTAAGTAAGATGCTTTCACTAGCTCTAGCATATTTTTAATTAGCCTTGAGACTAGAGACTAACAACATCAAACTATCTTGTAGTTTGATAAAGAGCTAGCTACCTCCACAATGCCATGCAAAAATATATATATTGGATCTCAAGATTTCTCCCTTACTCAGAATGAAAATTACCCGTGTTGGCACATTTGAGAAGTGGCTTGCTCATTGTCCAATACTGCAAGTAACAACCATAATTTTTCCATATGAGAGCAACCACCACTGGAGCCTCGTGTACATTAAACTTTACAAGCCAGCTGTCTGGACACTAAACTCAATTCGAGGAATGCATCCAGAATTGAGACTGTGAGTATTGATAACTATAAATTGTTTTTCTTTTTTATAGACAATGGAGATAGTTATTGTGTTGGGTTCATACCAACTCCTTCTGCTTGTAGATGCATAAAAAGACAGTTGCATGCATATGGACCGCTGTGCGGGAATTTAGAGCTATACAAGTCAAAAATTAAGGGATTCATGGTGCCGTTACATAGTAATGGTAACTCGTGTGGATGGAGATGCCTCCTCCATGCTGAGTTTATACTGCAGAGATTTTTTGCATTAAAGCTATTCATCTCAAAGGTACACATTTTGCACAACATTACTATAACATTGTGATAATTTGGACCAAGTTGTGTCTCAGTTCCTTTTTTTTTCTTTTTGTCTTATGCAGAGTGCATTGGAGAAGTAAACCATAGAGTATTTGCGCCGATACCTTGCCACCATAATCCATCATCTTCTTGAAATTCCACATACCGTGAGCATGGATGCAGAACAAACCCTGTTGGATGACCATGTTGCAGAGTTAATGATGATTGCTCATGGATTGCAGCAAAAGCAGCAAATACATTCCATAAGGGCAGCTGAGAAAGGACAGGAGCAAGAGGAGGGAGGGACTTCTGAGATGGGAAATGCTGCCGAGGGAGAGTTTGACAAGGAGAAAATTCCAAATGAGGGGAAGCCCCCACACGAGCAAGATCACACAGATCAAGGTGAAAGTTTATCCATAGGGAGGGGCTGAAAAAGAACATTGAAACCCTCAAACACTGCATACATCTGCCACACCTCTACCTGTTGAGCTTGAAAATCAAGACTCTTTTATGCCTGACACACGAACAAATCATTAGCTCATTAGAAGAGAATTTAGGTGCAGTGGATCTCTCAACACTAGAGACACAAGAGTCTCAAACAACAAAAGAACAAGAGAAGATGGTCCAGGATTTGAACATGGGAGAAGACAACCTTGATGGCAAGCAAACCCAATATGGACCCTTGCTAGACATCCCTACGATTGTTCCGGTAATAACGTATATTAAAGGATATGAGTGTCAACCTATTGTCTAACTACTTATTTATTTTACAAAATGTTTGTAGAGACTGATTATTTTTGACGTCAATGGATTGTTGGTGTTTTGGGAGCCGTATGATCCCCACACACAAGTTATCAACCTGCGCAACTTCAAGATATGTGATCGCAGATGTATTGTGCGTCCAGCAACCAAGGAATTTATATAGTTTCTACTTCCAAGGTTCTGAGTTTCCATATGGTCCTCCATGCTACAGAGAAACCTCAATCCCCTTGTAAATATGGTTTGCAACGTAGTGGGAATCAAATGTTTGCAATTTGATTGTTTGTATTTTCAGAAGGAGTGTGTTTACATTGAAGGCCACTACAACCCTACCAAACCAAATGCATTGTTATTCTATAAACCTTTTTTTCCAAATCCATGTCCCACATGATGATATCAACACTTTGTTGATAGATGACACACCCCATAAGGGCTTGCTAAATCCACCGAGCACCACTCTCTCCCCACTCTCATTTGAAGTTCATGAGCATGAATTTTATCTAGAGGACATTTTGATCCCATATCTCAAGAATTTGTATTTAAGTCAATTGGCTGTTTCAAAATTTGTACTTACAAATAGTCTCCAAAATGCTAGCTATCTAGATTAATATGATTCTTTGTGCTTCTCAATGTGGTGCCATGGAAATGTGTGTGTGTGTGTGTGTGTGTGTGAGAGAGAGAGAGAGAGAGAGAGAGAGAGAGAGAGAGAGAGAGAGAGAGAGAGAGAGAGAGAGATTATACATAACTCTGCATATATTGTTCAAAATACACAATTATCATACTACCAGCTAACAAAGGGACATAGATAGTGAGACAAACCTCATCTTACAATCAAAATAAAGATATAACCAAATTGTGGGAATCATCTCATAACCAAATTGCAAGAAAAGTTGGAATTGAAGTCACGAATATAGATTCATTCAAGTTACATTGGCATGATCTGGACTCGGCCACTTAGTTCACTATAGACAATCTCTTTTTCCCATCGTTGCATTACTTTACGTCCACCAATCTAGAAATAGAATAGTGAGGGCTCGTTCTTTGCGGACTCGTCCACAATGTCATGCCAAAGTTGCAGAAGGTTGCAATGCTCTCTTATTGTGACAATTGTCACAAGGTTGAGCTCTTTGTTGAATACCTCCACATCTATAACACCATTGTTCTCCAGGCCTGCTAACTCTTGATCAATAGGAATAAACTTAGAGAAGCCTGCAACAATCTAAGAGCGTTGGTACTAGAAGGAGATGAGAAGGTACTGTGTGCCTATCATGTACTTGGCCACCAAAGTGTCCAGTGCAACCTTGCAATGTATGCTGTCCACCTCTTTAGCATACCACCCTCTACAAGCAGTTTGTCATAGAAGCAAGCATCTAGAGATTTACATACCAGCATTGTCTTTACAACATGTGTGGTAGGTGTGAAATAGTTCCACAAATAAACTTATAGAACAAAAATTAGCAATTTTTACCAATTTAGTAGGTACTGAATTTCATAGGGACCTCTACACATCCCTAAACAACTTGTTTTTGAGAGCCTCACACACGGTGGTGTTCGGGACTAGCCAATCAATACAACTCCAATTGGTAGGGAGAGGGAGTTTAACCAAATTAACTTTTTGAATTTTATGGTTGAGCTGGTAGAAATGCTCAGAGAAGAAAATTCCCTTATCTGCAAGACTCTTGCTAGTTCTTCCATCATACTGTAAAACACCAATGTCAGCGTGGGTTACAGAGATAAGACCTATAATACACTCCAGTGGCTCCCATTCCTCGTATGATGAAGGATAGACATCTGCAATTGCAACAACAAAATGTAAGACACCTAGTCTAACTACTGAAACTGATGAAGAACTTATGAGAAATAGATCTTTCTCTATTAATATTGTTCTACCTCTTCAAAAGAATAAACAAATAAAGAGAATAGCAAGGTCTAAAAGTAAGAATAGAAATGGAAGGCTATGAACACACTCATAGTTGCATCGAGGATGATAAGCCAATGAGACATCTCCGCCATTAGCAATGACATCGGAGTGACTATAGACATGTTGTTACCAAACTTCATTAACAGTTTTCTTGCCCACCTCCACTTGGAAATCTAGAACTCGTGCTTTCCATGCTGAACGAAATAGATTTTCTATTGAGGATCTTTTCCTCCTTCTTGGTTGCATAAGAACCCAAGAACCTTTGTTTATTGTCTGTTGTTGCCATTGACTATCTATATTGATGGAGTTTGAGATAGTAATAGAGCTTATGGTGCTACTTGGCCTCCTTGGGAGACTAATGGTGAGGCTTTCTGGGGAGAGAGCACAACAACCCCTAGAGCTATGAGGGTGGGAAGAAGAAGAAGAAGAAGAAGAAGAAGAAGAAGAAGAAGAAGAAGAAACCATGGCTCTTTCTGCGTGGTAGAAGAAAGCGTCAACTTGCTTCCAATGGAGGGAAATTTAGTTTTGAACGCTTGGTTATGGAGAAAGAGCTTTTGGTGGCAGGAGAATGATATAGTATCGTAGTTGCCTTTCAGTACCATAAATACATACAGACCTTGGGTCCACATATAGATACCTTCAATGCCATAAGAAGCATGTGCCAACAGTTATGGTGCTATCACTCTCCCTACATCTTCTGGGTGAATTGGCTCGTATTCTTGTCCATTGTTGATAGGCCAACCTTTCAACAACGCTTCCACAAAGATTCCTCAAAGATTCTCTAAAGATTCCATATGAAGATGCTGATGAAGTGATGAAGATGAAGATGAAGATGGATGCTATAATGTGAAGATACAAGCTCATGGACATCATCGAATATCCAGTTATTATCATTTTGAGCCATTACGGCCACCTTTGTAATGTTTACAGGAACTTCATATTTTAAGTCGGCAATTGTATTTTGGTCGCAGATGCTTGTTGGATGAGCAAAGCCAGTTCACGGTGTCGTAATTAAGCTCTATAGAAGCCTAGGGACAAATCAGGTCATTTTGGTCGGACATTAGGTTTTCTAAGGCTTAGTATATAAACCAAAACCTAAAGCGTTGTAAAAAGACTTCTAATAATCTTATCTTCTGTGTCAACTGGGAGACTGCGAGAGAGTGAGAGAGTGTGTGTGTGTGCTACAAGAGCTACGGTTGTCGGAATCGCAAATGGAGAGCAGCAGCGTATTGCCCACGAGGAGAGCTACGTGTTGATGCTTACATCACGCGCGTTCGTCTGTGTTTTGGCAGATTCACTCACGAGCTACTTTTGGAGTTTCGATGAGTAAACGTTGTCCGTTTTCGCATTTCAGCATATCCACGCGATCAAAGTGAGTAGAGCTACGCATTAGGCATTGACCTGTAAAATCCGACCACACATACTACACGTTTTCTGCACGGAGGGTATTGGGTTAGGATTTGTGGTCAAAGACCTAAGGGATAGCGGCCTTCCAGTGTGTGTAGGACTTCCCTTGAGTTTCGTGAAGTTTCAAGATCGTTTGATGGGCTTTTGGCTTGCGGTAGCATCATAGGAGACTCTCACATTCACAGAACCGATGGCATGTAGATTTGATATCTCTGTAGGAAGTAGTCATTAGTTGGTCGAGTAGAGGCTGACACCCTTTGCTTGCTTCCACGTGCCTGCGGGTTGAGCTTCGTCCTTAGCTGACAAATCTTGTTAGGTGAGTTCTCGCTGTGCTGGCGTCTGTTGCGGCGTATCCGCCAACATTGGCACCGCTGCCGCGGATGAGGGCCCTAAGTAGATGACCGAGAGTAGTCCTTGAGGATAGAGGTCCCTCTGGCTTGCCAGAGTATATTCATTCTTTTAGATAGGATCGGAGAGTGGTGGACTCTTTTGGTCTTAGAGGGAGTCTAGGGAGCGTGTGTCTGGCCTAGATTCTTCGACTTAGGTAGTATTAGGGAAGAGGATAGGCTGTGGTGAGAAGAGTGGAGTTGGAGTGGTAGATGCGGTGAGAGGTTAGCTTGCGAGTCCGTGCGAGGCCAGGAAGCAACTTAGACACCAAAATCACCATCCCATATGATGAGTAGGAGTAGGATAGGTAGGACATTCTGATTTGTGATCTTGAGCATTTCATGCATGACAAATTTGCTACTAGGCTCATCAAAGAGTGAAAAACGTTAAGTTGGAAAGACGGAAAATTGTGTTTGAATGCTAGTTTGGTGATCAAAATTTTCTGTGAGTAGTCGTGAGAGGTATACAGAGCATAAGGAAGACTTCAACCAAATAAAATTTGCATTTTAAGACAGTAGACTTCCTATGTGTAGTATGTCTCCAAGGGGTTTTTGGGCAAGAATTTGGGAATTCTGAGACCACCAATGTGTTTAGAGGGTAGGTTTTACCCTAAGTACGTGTTGAATTGAGTGTTTTCCCATGTTTTTGGTGTCCAAAAGTCAAAAGGTAGAGTCAAAAAACTTTAAAAAATTCATAAAATGCTTGTTTTGAGTGATTGATGTGCTTTTGAGTGTCGTTGGTGAATGATATCAAGTGTAGAGACCATAAAGAAGCATAAAAAATACTCCAATCAGGAAAATTATGCAAGAGACATCCTACGCGTAGGATGTCTCTAGGGCCATTTTGGGGCAACATTTTGCAAAATTGATATCACCAGAGTGTTTCCAGAATCTAGGGGATTAAGTGGGACGAAAATTGGATCATTTGGAGCAGATAAACATCCTACGTGTAGGATGTCTCAAGGCTAGATTTGGGGGCCCAGACCAATTTTTGACCAAACCAAAGTGTTTCTTAGCATAAAGGAAGCCTTCACACCAAGTTTGGACAAAATTGGAAATCATTTGAATGGATAAACAGCTTGAGGAAACCCTATAATCTGAAGCAAAATCTTGAGTGTTTGACTAGCTCAAAGTTGTCAAAATCACCAAATTTGGACATATTAGGAATCGACACGCCAAGGAGAACCTCTGGACCAGATCTTGCTTTATTCTAAGCAGAAAAAATTTTGGGCGTAGGATGTCTCCAGGGCCATTTTGGACAGGAATTTGACAATTCTGAGGTTGCCAGAGTGTTCATTGGGTGGGTTTTACCCTATGTACACCTTGAAACAAATAGTTTGACCTTATTTTGGCTTCTAAAAGGCAAAAGACGGTGAAGACCAGACATCCTACCCATTTGATGTTGGGGAGTTATTGAGAGACCTAAACCATAAGCTAACTTCATGCACATGTTCTAAAAGTGCTTCTAAGGGTGTCTACCAAGTTTCATCTCATTTGGACACTTAAACTGGGGTGAAGTGGACTTTAACGTTTTTGGAAAGATTGTGTCATAAATTGCTCTTTTGGATGATTTTGACATCCAATTGAATTTCTGAGCATATCACTGTGTTGCTAAACTTGAGGATAATCTCTGGACTAGATCTTGCTTCATTCTGAGCAAAAAAAAATTGGGCGTAGTATGTCTCCCTGGGATTTTTGGGCATGAATTTGGGAATTCTGAGACCACCAGTGTGTTCAGAGGGTATGTTTACCCTAGGAACATGTTGACTTGAGTGTTTTCCCATGTTTTTGATGTCCAAAAGTCAAAAGGCGAAGTCAGAAAGCGAAAAATTCATAAATTGCTTTTTTGGAGTGATTTTGACATTCAAATGAAATTCTAAGTATACCAAGGTGTTGGTAGACTCAAGGGGAACCTTTGAACCAAATCTTGCTTCATTCTGAGCATGAAAAAATTTGGGCGTAGTATGTCTCCAGGGGGTTTTTGGACAGGAATTTGGGAATTCTGAGACCACTTGTCTGTTCAGAGGGTAGGTTTTACCCTAGGAACATGTTGACTTGAGTGTTTTCCCATGTTTTTGATGCCCAAAAGTCAAAAGGCGAAGTCAGAAAGTGAAAAATTCATAAATTGCTTGAAGTGAGTGATTTTTGCACATTTTTTTCATTTGTGGAGCTTACTAGCACTTGCTGTGACCATAAGGAAGCTTCAGGAGCACTTCAATATGAAAAAATAGGCAGTAGACATCCTACCCGTAGGATGTCTACATGGTGATCTGGGCATAATTTTGCAATTCTGAGGTCACCAGAGTGTTTAGAAGGTAGGTTTTACCCTATTTACACTCTCAAACCAGGAATTTGACCTTATTTTGACAGATTAAAGGCAACAGACGAGAATTGCCAGACATCCTACCCAAATTGTGTACAAGGGGTGATTTTGAGACCAAACCATAAGTTGACATCATATGCATGTTCTAATGTTGTATTGAGTGTATGTGACAAGTTTCATCTCAGTTGGATGAGTAAAATTGAAGATTAAGCGGATTTTAGCGTTTTGTACCAGACAAAGGCAAGAATAACCAGCTTTGGGAGCTTTTGGCATCCAAACCCAAATCTGAGCATACCAATGGGTTGCTTGACTCAAGGGGAATCTAGGGTTCAAATTTGGGCCAATTCTGAGCAAAAAGACATCCTACCCGTAGGATGTCTCCTGCATGATTTTGGACCCTAGACCAACATTTGACAATACCAAAGTGTTTCATAGCATCTTATAAGTCTGCCAGTCAATTTTGGTCCAATTTGGAGCTCATTTGACTTGAAAAATCAGCTGATAGAGTATCCAGCTTCTGAAACAGATTCTTGAGCATTTGACCAGCCTAGAGGTGTCAGAAACAAAAAGTGAGGATACCTATGGGTTCAACACACCAAGGGGAGTCTCTAGACCAAATTTTATTCAATATGAGCAAAAAGACATCCTACCCGTAGGATGTCTCTAGGCCAGTTTTAGGGTCCAACTATAATTTTGACCATACAGGGGTGTTCATAGTGTCACAGAGATCCCAAATCTTCTTTTAAAATTGAATTTGGACTCATTTTGACCATTCTAAGTTGCATTTCACTATTTTGGCCATAACTTTCACAAACGATAATGGATTGGAAAAGTTTTTATATGAAAACGTAGCCTGAGAGCGACACTACAGATCTTAGAGCAAAAGTTGAACTAAATGTATGACTTTGGCAACCATTTATGTCAACTTTGAAAAAAAACGTCGTTTAAGGCCTCAAAATGCATCCGGAAGTCAGGTGTGTCTAAAACCGACAGTTCAAAAGAATTGTGAGAAAACGGTCACGGTTTTGAACATAGTTTTGACTTTTTCCTAGGAGAGGGGCTAGTGAGCCATAAGCGAGGTGATCGGCTAGAGTCAACCCAGGCTCTGGAACAGACCGCTCAAATCGACCTAGAGTTGACACGAGTATAGGCGGCCTTTGTATCATCGGGAGGTCAAAAATTTGAGACTAGTTTGGCCTCTAGGCCTTCTAATTGATCACTAAAGACTGCTAATTTTAGCAGATTGAAATTATAGCTTGAAAAAAACCACTGATCACCCGCTGGAAGGTGTAAAATCAAACCGCGGCCTAGTGTAAAATTGAGAGTCACCTCCAAGCTCAAGGCAGAAGTGTGGCTATCAAGGGTAGATCAAGAATTTTTGTATTCATTGTGAAAAAGTTTTCCAGCTAAACAGAATTTTGCAGATTGTGTGCTAAAGTGAACATAGGTTAGCTCAACTCAAGAATCGCTACGAAGGGAGAAGTCGTTGCAGTATAGTGGTAAGTTGCATAACTTATCACAATGCTTCCAATAGATCGAGGCCTGCTAAAAAGCTCTAGGCAAAGCAAGCAGCTAGACAAGTTAGTATCAGCCTTGGCAAGCAAGGGAGCTAAGAAGTTCAAGCAGTGCAAGCAAAGCCTAGTTCAGAAAACTCAGAGATTAAGGCATCCACAAAAGCTGAAGGACCTCAAGCGAAAAAGACCGACACAAGGGTGCTAAAAAATTTTATTAGCATTGAGGCAAGCAATTAGAGCTATCACTGAATAGGTACAACAAGGGAGTCAAGACGAAAGCAATGGTGTCTCAAAGGAATCAGACTAGCCGAGACGAAGCTTCAAGTACATCCACATAAATTACAAGAGAGCAAATTTGGATCTATCTGATTGGCCACTACAAAGGACTGCCATGCTATGAGGATGTCAATTAGAATTTGTACATCAAGACAAAGAAAAATACAGAGGAAACTCGGACATCTCAATATGTGGAAGTTGAAACAACAAAGAATGTACTACACCCACATCCAAATCTCATGGAAGACTGTCTAGGATCAATTTACATGAGGCACGAAAAATACATCGACAATGAGATAGAAATGTTGTACAAGGATCAACGTACAGAACTCTATGCATATCCTCCAAGTAATTTTCTGTACAAAGCTCAAGATGGGAAACAAAAAATTGGTACCCTCTATGTAGATGAGGACGGTCGCTAATACAAAGCTGCCACAAATCATGAAGTTCCTGCAGAGAGTAACCAATATTTTGCAGCTGAAATGTTTGGATCAAGAGGGAAAGACTACAAATCTGAAGGTGGTAATGTTTATCATCTAGTCATGGCTTTACCTCTTGATACACAGCTAGAAGATTTAACAACTACAACTGTCACTGCACAAATGAGTGGCACAACACAAGGCACAACATGGAAAGACATGACACAAGTCTCGTGCACTACACCAGCACAAGACAAAGCACAAACACACCAAATTGCACAAATAGGGAATACGCCAGAAGTACCAGCTATGAAGATAGCACAACTTCAAAAAGAACTAGCTTGGTCTCAAGAGCTACTTAACAAATCACAAGAAGTCATATCATCAGGCATTACCTCTCGGATGGGGGAAGTTCAAACTCAACAAAGATACCCTATCTCTTCAAGAGTGGGATTAAGAAGTCCAGTTTTACAAGAAGCAGTGTCCTTTTCAGGAGCCCAAGTGGAATTTCAAGAAGCATTGGAAGATGTCGAGCCGGAGGAGAGACCACCGGAAATTCACAATGCCAAATGTAGAAGGTCAGGTGAGCTATATATGGTTGACTTAGATCAAGACGATGTGGGATTATACAAATTTTGGAATTCTGAGACTAAGTCTACCACATACTACATATGCTTAGATCCCAAACCTGGAGAATTAAGTAAAATGAAAAAGTTATATTGGTTTAAATTTGTGAACCCAACAAGTTAACATGTCATTGTGGTCGACAAATACGGTAGGCACTATGAAATAGCCGATGTGAAAAATATGGATGAGTTTAGCATTTGTGGGCAACCTGTAAGTCACATACTTGGACCCCGTCCAAAAGCACCATCCAAGGAAACGGAAAACAAAGATTCGGTTCGATCTTCACCCTCGGTGCAAGCCTCGCCAAAATCAACTCGGAAACATAGCACTAAGGATATGCAAAAGCCCCACGTCAAAGACCATATGCTGATGGAAGAATTAGCATTACGACTGCTAGAAAGCATGGATAGTGATTTGATCTTGTATGCAAGCAATAATGGAAGCTATTTTCAGCTTCTCAAGGACAAGACGATGGAGGATAAAGAGACGAAGCCAGTGGATACACGTAAGTCATTCGTAATCTACAGGTTCATGCATGCAAAGAAGAGGTCATATCTGTATCTAGATACCATAGGAAACCATTATAAGCAGTATTATGGAGCGTTGCCTCGTCCAAAGGGTGCACATGTTGAGATAGCGACATATTGCAACCAATGTGCCATTGTTCATTTAGTGAAGGAATGCCCAACAAAGCTCTACATGGAAAAGAAGAAGCAACAAGCCAAAAGCAAAGTTCAGACAGTGAAAACAAGGGAACGGAAGCAAGAATCCCCAACGAGATCTCTGAAAAAGAAGCAGATCTTGTCGCAGAGCACAAAAGATAGGCTCAAGACACAGTTGCTTGAAGTCAAGGGTGTCAACGACATTATCATAGAGAATCAGGATTTTAAAAAAGATCAATTGAATCAGCTAATTCAAGATCACTTAAAGAACGTCAGTGAGGACAAGTCAAAGCATCCACAAGGTGATGAAGATGAAGCTCGCAGTTCAAGGTTCGAGAGCAAAAGAAGCCAAGATTCTGAAGATGGTAAGAAAACCCAAGAAGAGGTGGTAGAGGTAACAAAAAAACTTAGTGTCACCTCATGAGACAAAGACATGCAAGTTGAATCAATGGATGAAGCTGAAATTCTTTAAGAGAATTCCTCTACTGTAGACTCTACAAGGATGATTGAAGAAATCAAAGAGCAAAAGAAGCTAAAAGAAGATGTAGCTAAAGTTTTAGAACCCACAGAAGAAAGGGAAATGACCGAGTCCAAAATTGACTACCAGGGACAAGCAATGCAGAATATGAATGAATATTTTCGAGAAGAGACTCTACAAAAACCCATGGAACAATGGGAACCAAAGGCCACGGCGACCATTGCATCAAAAGAAGAGAGTCAACCTCAACATCCTGCTACACAAGCTTGAAAAGATTTCCAAGAAGAAAAGTCACCATTGAATGACCTTCAAGTGCTAGAAGAAGTAAGTGACAGAGAGCTTCTGAAATCAAGAGTCAAGGCGTTACAGTCAGAAACTAGCAATGAAGACCAACAAGCAGCTCAGGCTATAGACCTTCCCCAAAGCTATAGACCAGAAGATAGTAAGCACTTGGGACATGCTTCAACCAGTCAAATGACAAAGAAGTTCAACATACAAGAGGATGACAAAGCTTCCAAGGCACAAAAGTCCAAGACAAGTACCAAAAGCAAAGAGGACATCAGTTACTTGGCAGCCAACAAGAAGATTAAATTCTCATTGGATGTGCATGAGAAACTGAAATTCACTTTTACAGCAGAGATAGATTGCACTGCCACGGCTAATGTCATGTCTTATGGGCCGTGGTTACTTCTAGATAAGCCATAACTGTATGAAATTCAGGTACAGGTATCCCTATCAAATGGAGTTAAGGTCACACGTTTGGGGATTGCAGAAGCTACCCTTAAACTACGATCAAAGATAATTAAAGACAAATTCCTAGTAGTGGATTATTCCAAAATGAGTACACATTTGATTTTGTCCAAGCTATGGGCAAAAACACTTGAAGAAGAATCTGAATCTTCAATGATGGTCATCACGACTAGCTCTCAAGAAAGCCAGCTTACTACCGCTCCAAGATTATCGACTGCCGACAAAGGCAAAACCAAAATGAGCCCACAAATGTCCTACCAACAGAAGCAGCCCCTTAAATCAGAGTCTTCAATCCAACCCAGAAAAGTTCGAGACAGAGCTTCTATATCAACTGACCACATGCTTACACATAAAATGGATTTCCAAAGAAAATCTTTCAACCGAAATACCCTACACTGCGAGATCACCGCCGCCAAAGGTTTTCAAAGGTCCACATTAAAGCTGAAGAAATAAAGTTCAAGGACCCAATATGGGTAAATGATCCTAGCTAATTGACGAAAGGTAAACACATGGGATGGATAGCCTCCCCCTACAGCTTAGCAGAGCAAGGCTATTATGAGGGTCAAAAGAAACTTTGGTTACCAAAACCACAGACCTCGGCTTATGTGGTGGATAAAGGTTTCAAAAAGCGTCCCCAAAAGCAACAAATCTCATATTTATATCGCCAAAGGAGACCAACCAACAAGGCTTGCCAAAGGTATGCAGGAAATTTCAAATCCAGCTGGCCTTCATACCAACATAGGACTTCATCGATAGATAATCCCAAAAATGGCACTCTTGTACATCTCAATACGACATCAAAAACATCATGGCAAGTGCCATCTACAATTATTCAAGCACAAGGTTACTATCATGGAAATCGGAGAATCTGGCTACCAAAGATGCCAGGTAAACATTCTTCAATCTGACGACTTCACCTTGAAAATAATTGCAATTTCACGGAAGGCAAAATCAAGGACAATGTCATAGTCAAGGAAAAGGATATCTGCAAAGACATGCTAATCACACTATGTAGATACACATGGGTGCCAAAAGAACAACACATACCGAAGAAGATTGAAGTCATCTCTAGCTCTCAAGAAATGTCAAGACATGATAGACAAAGTGTTACGGAGAATGGAGCGAGCAAATCTTCTCAACCAAGGGACCAACAACAACAAAAAGCAATTTTGACAACCAAGGTCACCGAGGTATGGCAAAAGAAACCAATATTTCCAGTATGGTCCTTTGCAAATCCTCTCTTCGAGGATGGGAGTTTTGAATTTCAAAACCTATTCTTGGTCGAAAGCTCCCGAGAGTAAGTCAAGTCGCCATAAAAATCATGGCATAAGAGTCAAGAGTCGAGCAACTGAGCCACTAAATGAGCAAGCGTCAGACCCAAGCTTCATGTCTTAATATTTTTGTGGTCTATGAGTCTAGATATTTAGATTATAGCTCAAGCTGGAAGAGTTGAGAATATTGTAAAATTGAGTCGCTCATGCTGGATAGGTGAGCAGAAGAGTCAAAGTATAACAATTTTATTTGGTGGAGAGGCGAAGTAATCCACAAAACACTCACGCACATGTACACACTGAAGAGAGTGAAAAAACCTCGAGCATCAACAACCCTTCTTGTGAGTAATAACAGCTCTTGAAGTCAAATATATTTTTGCTTCTCTAGCTACGTTCACTCCTAGAAGCACCCATTCAAACTTTTCTCGCACAACATATTGTTTCCCATGCATCTATCTGTGCAAGCATATATAATGTCCCATCATTGGACATTTGCATTTGACACGATTTGTATTCCACCCATGCACTTACACAACAAAATGACGACGATGAAGCGGTAACAGGTTTCATAAGCATTTTCTCAACAACAACGACTTTGACTTCAAGCTACTAACACTTATCCAATGTATATCCAAAACACCCATCAGGTTTGGCACCTTCAACATTTGTTGCTTGATCGTGCCAGTGCTTCCGCCTTTCCCACGCATCCACCACATACTCGTCCACGTGTCCACTCTTCCTCACCCAGTCCCCCTCATTTCGCTTTTGCTTCCGTTCGCCAACGGTATCCACTAATAAACCCTCCCATAAAAAAATTCCCACCTTAGGGGAGTAGTAGATAAGAGAGAGTGTGGGTGTTAAAAAAAAAAAAAAAACTCCCTCAAAGGATCTGCGCCGGCGCAGATCCTTTGGGGAGTTGTTTTTTTTTAACACACACCCTCTCTCTTATGTACTACTCCCCTCAAGATTATATTGCAAGTATGTACTAAGA
>NC_140943.1:147461275-147536275 GCF_014529385.1 Adiantum capillus-veneris
AAGCAACTAGGCGTCCAAAACT
Source organism: Adiantum capillus-veneris (assembly GCF_014529385.1). Classification (NCBI taxonomy): domain Eukaryota; kingdom Viridiplantae; phylum Streptophyta; class Polypodiopsida; order Polypodiales; family Pteridaceae; genus Adiantum; species Adiantum capillus-veneris. The sequence goes on from NC_140943.1 coordinate 147,461,298, forward strand.
GCCAAAAGCTGTCAGCATATCCGGCCAGTCCAACTGTCAGCGAGATTTGCAGAGGTCCATACAGTCAACGTGATTTGCGAAAATCCGTACGCCAGGCATGTCAACAGCCGCTTTGCATTTTTCTTGTGTTCGCGGGTGCCCTCGTCACTTGGCCATAAGTTGGGACAACTTCTAGGGTTGCCACGTCACCAGCTTGTGACACCCTTTTTCCCAAAGTACACATTTTTCACTTATTTATTAATAAGTGACTTTTGTTGGAAAAGTAAGTAGGGCAAATTGCTAAGGAAATATAAATGTCACGTGACACATCCAACCCTATGTGTCCGTGGACAAGCTACAGCATGACAAAGGTCGTCCAGTCGGTCTAGATTTAGAAGTGATCTTGCACTTTTGTGAGTCTATTTGTAGACCGTGCATACCCAGACACTTATTGTAGATGCATATCCTCTGGTTGCACACAGCATGATCATAAGCATTCCCATCAGAATCCTTCAGGGGAATTTTCCAGTGCATTTAGCCTATTTTACCTATTTTTGACATTTTTCACTTATTATTTTTAAGTGACTTTTGTTGGAAAGTAGGTAGTGCAATTTGGGTAAGAAAATATAAAAGCAAACCAAAGTTAGCACTAAATGGCAGAAGAGGCAACAGGAGCCAAGCTCAGCAGGCAACTTCTCAACAAGACCCCTTAGCGGTATTTCCCTCCAAGCAAGAAGAACCATCCCTCTAGCGTTTTCTCACCCTCGCCTAGATCTGCATCAACATTGCGTTTTCAGCATTTGGATCATCGCCAAAAGCAAGCCTTGCCTAGCGTTTTTGCATCTAAGCTATCCCCACAAATTCCTTCAGCTAGCGTTTTTGCAAAGCTCAGCATACCTAGCAATTTTGGAAGTATCATCAGCCTGGCGTTTTTCAGCAATAGAAGACCATCAGTTTCAGACATGAGGATCAGTTTCAGACATGAGGAGTAGCAGATTCAGCCTGGAAAGACCATCAGTTTTCAGCCTAAAGATACCTCAGTTTTCAGCCCTAAACCTGCAGATTTTCAGCGACAAAGACCCACAGAAACAGCCCCAAAAATCAGCGTTTTTGGACCCGTAGCAGATTTCAGCCCATAGCGTTTTTGGACAGCAGTAGAAAGATTGCAGATTTCAGCCCTTAGGTCGGTCTCGTCGTCCCCGTCGTCATTGCCGACATAGCCTAGACTTGCATTAGTCACATGCATTCCCATTGTACTAGATTGTGCAATCATAAGTAGACCACTCTCGCCGACGAAAGTGGGGCCTTCGGAGGAGGGTTTTACAACATCTCTGGTGTCATATCTCTCTTCTCTCTCTATCTCTCAGTCTCATACACTTGCACGCACAGTGTCCATTCACTTTGTTTGTGATCATAGCATTCTCTCATTAAGAACGAAAGGCTCTCCCTTCCATAAGAACAAAAGGAACCTTGAGCAGTGTTCGGAGCACTCATCTTGAGCAAAGCACAAACATTCATTCCGCTGCACCTAACATTGGTATCAGAGCTTTGGCACTGTTCTATATCACTCAAGAAAAGAACCACAAAAATCACAAGAATTTTTTTTTGCTTGTTGCGGTCGCACGAACCCAAGCTCACTTGGGCATGTCGATTTCTAATCGTGTTTTTTAGGAGTGACAAGAATCCCAAAAAAGAAGGGCTTGTCCAGCCTACCCTTGTGCCTCTTTTCACTCATTGAGAGCGGACCGTGCACTTAGCGGCCGGCCAATCGACGTGAGGTGGGAAAAAGCAACTTTGGTGTGAGCGCAAGGCCGCCAAGGGGTGCGCCCGCGAAAAAGAGCGGAACTCGGGTGAAGAGAAGATCCTTCTCAAACACAGATTGCAAGCGAAAGAAAACCTCAAGAACCTCAAGAACAAAGACCCCCAAGAACCCAAGTTCCTCGTGAACTTAAGAACCCAAGACCACAAGAACCCACGACTTCAGAATGGTCATCACTCGAAGCGGAATGGATACTTCGCTTGGAGGTGATGAGCATGAGAGAGGCGAAGAAGAATTTTCCCCACCAGGAGGTTTTTCTGACCCTTCCCCATCTACGACAACGATTGCACTAACTCCTATGGAGGAGTTGGAGCTGATGTTTCTGGAAAAGAATTTAGAACGCGAAGCAAGAAATGCAAAAAGAATGGCAGAAATGAAACGCAGACACGCAGAAGACAAAGCAGAAAGAGAAGCAGAAAGAAAGGCAAGACAAGAACAGAGCGAGCGACACATGCAAGAGTTCTTGCGACTTTTTTCTCAAGTGCCGGCATAGATGCAAGAGATTCAGGAGACGGACACTCTCTCAGACTCTTCTTCTCCAAAGCATGACACACAGGATTTGATTATGAGCAACATGATGATTTGAATGACAATGATTTGCATGATGATGATTTAATTGACAATGATCAGCATGATGATTTGGATAATGAAGACAAGCATGATGATTTGCATGATCAAGATGTGATTTCTCAAAAGCATGATGATTTGCATGAAGATGACGTGATTAATCACAAGGATGATGAATTAGTTGATGCTTTTTCTAGCGAAGCTAACCTCGTTGCAGATTCGATCACTCACGAAGGTTCGATCTTTGCTTTCGAGCCTAGGTCTCAAGAACCCCTTCAGGAAGAAGCGATCTTTGCTCTCGAGCCTAGGTCCAAAGAACCCTTACATGAAGTATTATGTGTTCGCATTATTGATACGCACGCATTGTTCGAGTGTTTCATTCGTGATCGTTTCAAGATTTTAGTCGGCGTCTCTATGTGATCCCTTTTCCTAGGCATGACATATTGTACGTTGAGCACGTTTCACTCATGAATGAGCACGGATATATGCGGATTGTTCATGAAAAGCTGAAAAGTATGTATGTAAGGAAGTCACATTCCATGTCTCTTCCTTGGCATGACACATCCGTAGAACGAGCACATGAAAGTATGAGCACCAAGCATGGGCATTTCCGTTGTGAATTGCCACTGTTGATTGCTTTAGATCAGAAGAGAAAGATTCGATCTCATTGTTTGGATGTGTGTGGTGAACGGGTTAGCACTCCGTCTATTTGTTCATTTACATTGCATGCACAGTCTTTGAGGAAGACAGGATTTTTTCCACTCACGTTACATGGAATAGGTATGTTCATGGTTTTGTGTTGGAAATGGTTTCAGGAATTTTCAGCCATGGAGATTCTTGACGAAAAAAGAAGCATGACTCTAGCCGAAGTTGAAGCAAGGAAGGAAACTCAAAAGACTTTGTGTCGCTTTCGGCACGGCCCATAGAAGCAAGCGTTGCAGACCTTTATGAAGTTCAAGTACCGCACAACCCACACATCAGATTGGGCAGGCGAAGAGTCCCTTCCAAGATTCTGGATGCTATTGGCGATCTCCCTCGACGCCATACAGTTCGGTACCAGTACCACACTTTGAAAAGGAGGGGATGTGACGTAATACGGACAAGCTACAGTACGACAGGGGTTCAGTCAATCCAGTCGGTCTAGATTTAGAAGTGATCTGGCACTTTTGTAAGTCTATTCGTAGACCGTGCATGCCCAGACACTTAGTGTAGATGCATATCCTCTAGTTGCACACAGCATGATCATAAGCATTCCCATCAAAATCCATCAGAATCCTTCAGGGGAATTTTCCAGTGCATTTGGCCTATTTTACCTATTTTTTGATATTTTTCACTTATTATTTTTAAGTGACTTTTGTTGGAAAGTAGGTAGGGCAATTTGGGTAAGAAAATATATAAGCAAACCAAAGTTAGCACTAAATAGCAGAGAAGGCAACACGAGCCAAACTCAGCAGGCAACTTCTCAACAAGACCCCTTGGCGGTACTTCCCTCCAAGCAAGAAGAACCATTCCTTTAGCGTTTTCTCCATCAAGCACCTCGCCTAGATCTGCATCAGCATTGCGTTTTCAGCATTTGGATCATCGCCAAAAGCAAGCCTTGCCTGGCGTTTTTGCATCTGGATGTCATCGCCACAGATTCCTTCAGCTAGCGTTTTTGAAGGCATCATCAGCCTGGCGTTTTTGCATCAAATCTGCACCGCCAGAATATCTCAGCCTGCAGCATTTTTCAGCAATAGAAGACCATCAGATTCAAACCTGAGGAGTAGCAGATTCAGCCTGGAAAGACCATCAGTTTTCAGCCTAAAGAAACCTCAGTTTTCAGCCCTAAACCTGCAGATTTTCAACGACAAAGACCCACAGAAACAGCCCCAAAAATCAGCGTTTTTGGACCCGTAGCAGATTTCAGCCCATAGCGTTTTTGGACAGCAGTAGAAAGATTGCAGATTTCAGCCCTTAGGTCGGTCTCGTCGTCCCCGTTGTCATCGCCGACATAGCCTAGACTTGCATCAGTCACATGCATTCCCATTGTACCAGATTGTGCAATCATAAGTAGACCACTCTCGCCGACGAGAGTGGGGCCTTCGGAGGAGGGTTTTACAACGTCTCTGGTGTCGTATCTCTCTTCTCTCTCTATCTCTCAGTCTCATACACTTGCACGCACAGTGTCCATTCACTTTGTTTGTGATCATAGCATTCTCTCATTAAGAACGGAAGGCTCTCCCTTCCATAAGAACAAAAGGAATCTTGAGCACAGTTAGGAGCACTCATCTTGAGCAAAGCGCAAACATTCATTCCGCTGCACCTTACAATAAAAGAAACCCAGTGGTCACTCAGTAGAAGCAGAAGAGACAAAAGAAGTTCCAGCAACTTGCAGTGTTCTCTCTTCAGGAGACCGACAGAAGACACACTAGCGTTTTCAGCCAACAGCAGCAGTGAGCATTTTGGAGCCCAATTCCTAGCGTTTTCTGCAACAGATTCTCTAGCGTTTTCTCCAGCAACAGATCAGCCTGGCGTTCCCGGTTTTCAAACCAAGCCTAGCATTTGCAGTTTCCGGTGCCAGATCAACCAAGACCATTAGCGTTTTCAAATTTCAACACTTAGACTTTGTAGATCTGGCCCCTAGCCTCGCAAATCTCACCTACCCACAACAGATCCTCATCGTACCGTCGAGTCAGCCAGCGTCTACATTTCAACCCACTGTTTTCAGATTTCAACATCTGCGTTTTCAGCGCATCGTCGTTGAGTCGTCGTCATCACCATCCTCACCGACACAGTGTGAGTGTTCAACAGAAAGTCAACGTTTGCAGATTTCAGCATTTCAGCCCTAGCGTTTTCAATTTTCAGCCCGTCCTCATCGTCATCATTGTCGTCGACATCGTCGGCAAGTCCATTGCATCTAGACCATTCTACCAGATTTGTGTAATCTATAGCATAGACCTTTCTCCAAATAGAGAGGGGGGGCCCTTGGAGGAGGGTTTGAGAACCACTTGTTGTCGTATTCTTCTCTCTCTTTCTCTCAGTGTCAGCACTTTCATTCACAGTAGCATTCACTTTGTTTGTGATTATTCCACTCTCTCTCTAAAGAACGGAAGGCTCTCCCTTCCGTAAGTAAAAGGAACCCTTGAGCACAGTTCGGAGCACTCATCTTGAGCACTATCAACATTCACTTCCACTGCACCTTACATGGGAAAACATTGCCATGGATTTTATTTTTTATCTTTCCAAGACTCAAGGTGGACATCATGGCATTTGGATAGTCATCAATAGATTCAGTAAACAGGCCCACTTCATTACGGTAAAGAAGACAGTTGAGCCTAATCATTTGGCGAAAATGTTTCTCACAGATTTTTTGAATATATGGCATGCCTGAGTCCATTGTTTCAGACAGAGATCCTCGGTTTACTAGTTTGTTTTGGAGGGCAATCTGGGAGAACATTGGCGCGCGGTTGCAGTTCTCGTCCTCGTTCCACTGCAGACAGATGGGGAATTTCAGATAGCCAATTCAATGGTTTTGGATTTATATATCGGATCAGAAGACTTAATAGGAAAAGTATTTGCCCTTGGTGGAGTTTACCTACAACCACACACGGGGAAGGCGCCATTTGAAGTATTCAACGGTGCTTAGGTTCCTCAATTTCTAAGCACCAAAGACAAGATTTTTTTCAAGAAGATTTTTTTGAAAATTTCTAGAGGGCATAGAAGGCCATCTAGAAGTTCAGAGAAGGAGAGCTCGTCCTCTTCTAAAAGTGACCAGATCAACAAGAAAACCAAGGAGTCCAAGGAAGGGAGTCAGGCCATCACGATGGAGACGTTTTCAGGCTACCAGGACACCCATAGAGCCCTTAAGTTTGTACAACAATTTGACGTCGCCTTCTTTGGAGGACGGTTCCAAGAACACTCTAAGGTGCTAAGGGCGGCATCTTACTTGAAAGGAACTGCAAAGACATGGTGGTCTACTCTGCTATTCAGCAGAGAAGCCTGTGACGTGGTTAAAATTCAAGACAATTTTCACGTCAACTTGGATATCAGATGAATATAGAGATGTCATCACAGCTTGGTATCACTTGAGAATGACTAAGAAAGATACATTGGACGGCTATTTCCAGAGGTTTTGGGATACTTATTTACCAGAGAAAACAGATTGAGCGGTTTTGCTATGGTTTGCCAAAAGAGATTTGAGACTATTGTCTGAACCAGAAGTCTGACTCTATTCAAAGACTAATGGGACATGTTAAGCAACGATTTGGAACGCATGTCGGCTCATTGACTTGTCCTGCAAACTAAATAGTATCCACCTCAACAAGGTAAGAGTCTGCCAGTGAAAAGAATGAATCAGGGGAACCAGATGATAGCTCATCGTAGGATTCTAGAAAATCAGATGGTAGCACATCCGAACGTTCCAACGAACTAAGGAAACCGGATGTAAGCTCAAACTTCATAACAGGATTCCGAAAGAAGGGGATCAGATGATAGTGCGTCTCAGGGTTCCAATGATTGAGACTGATGTGTCAATGGAAAGGGGAAGCTAGCGAAGCGACCCATTGGTCCAAGGACACAAGGAAAGAAAGGAAAAGGGAATCAGCTGATAGATCAAAGAATTCCCAAGACCCAAGATAAGATTTTTTTTAAGCGGATCACTAGACAAGAGATTTGGACACTGCCTTTTCTAAGGTTCGCAAGGCTCTAGAGCAGTCTCAAGTACGGCATAATAAGGCAGGTGAAACGAACGAGGAGAAAGGATCTCCCGGCCACACGGACCGCCTACAGATACGCGTCGGACAAGCCACCCGACCATAGCCACCATCCGGCAGCTCCTGTGTGCTGGGGCCAGTGTCCGAGGACGTAGGCGTGCACCTGTAAGACCGAGCGTCCCATACCACCCGGCCTCACCTCCTCGAGGTGACCTCGCGCACTCCTAGCCTCGCGGGCTAACCACTGGCATTCTGCCAATGGGGGTCGATAACTGTAAATGAGGCCTTGGCCTCCCTTTTATAATAATGGCCGGCCACACTGGCCGGGTTCACACTACGTCCGCCCGGACACTGCACGCCCATCCCGATGGCATCTGGGCTAGATCCCCTCTTCTGTGAGCGGGACATAACATACGTCCCCCCTTAAGAACCATTGATGTCCTCTCAGATTGTCTGTGAGAGACATAGGCTCTCAACATGTCCTCTATCGTCTGATTCATCCTCTCAGTTTGTCCGTCGGACTCAGGATGGTCAAAAGACGACATACTCAACTTCGTCTGAAGATGAGCAAACACATCTCGCCAAAATCGGCCAGTGAACTTAGTATCTCGATCACTGACGATATCCTCTGGCAGACCATACAGCTTATAAAGCTGATCGACAAATAAAACCGCCAACTCATGGCTTTTTACTGTCGACTTCGTTGGTATAAACTTCGCCATTTTTGTGAGTCTATCGACCACAACCCAAATAGCGTCATTGCCCCGACTAGTATTTGGCAAACCAACGATGAAGTCCATGGAAATACTCTACCACTTGGCATCTAGGATTTCCAATGGATGTAGCAGGCCAGCTTTTCTAAGGCGCTCTGTCTTATTGACCTGACACTGAGCGCATCTCCACGTAGCTCTCTATGTAAGAGCGCATTCTTGGCCAATAGAAATATCGCTTAACCAAAGCCAAAGTTCTCTGGATGCCTGGGTGCCCAGCGCTAGGAACATCGTGGCATTCGCACAAAATCCTTTGTCGAATCTCATCGATTTCCAGCACACAGACTTTACCATTTCTGAACAATAGTCCACCCCTAATGGAATATTGTCGCTGTCTCGTCTCTCCAGCATGACTCACTTGGGTCTCCGGATCACCCAAGCCTGTATGCGAGTCATGCCCCGCTTTGACCTCGTTCCATATCTTGCCAAAATGGCCATCGGAACGACATAGCCCTCGGAGAGAGAGATAGAAATCCGTTGAGATTTCAGCCATAGACAAGGCATTAACCGCAGGAATCCTGCTGAGCGCATTGGCAACTCAATTGCTTGATCCTTTTCTATAACGGATCTCAAAGTCAAACTCTTGCATAAGCTCAACCCATCTAGCCTTCCGGCCTCTGAGATCACCCTGATCACAAATATAGCGCAAGGAATGATGATCGGTCCATGCAACAAACGTAGAGCCATACAAGTAGTGCCGCCATTTCCTCAGGGCGTGGACTACAACGTAGAGCTCCTTTTCATACGTTGGATAACGCATCTCAACGTCAGAGAGCTTCTTACTTTCAAACACAACAGGACGTCCATCCTGATATAGTGCCGCATCAATAGCATAATCACTAGCATCCGTTTCAACCACAAACGGTTTGCTAGGATCCACAATGTGTAATATTGGCGTAGTAGTCACTAAGTGCTTTAGTGTCTGAAAGCTCTCGTCGAGACGCTCATTCCAGACAACAAGGGGATTACCTTTACGATGAGGACCCGAAGTCTTCGGCCCTTTCACCCCTCCTTTTAAAAGTTGCGTAAGCGGAGCAGCAACTTTAGAGTAATCCTTGATAAACTTGCGAAAGAATCCAGTAAAGCCTAAAAAGGACTTTACTTGGCACACATTCTTCAGAATGGGCCAATTTCGCACTTTATCCAATTTTTTAGGGTCAACGCGAATTCCATCGCGAGTAATGATGTGACCCAAGTACAGAAGCTCTTTCTTAAAGAATTCACACTTCGAAGCCTTAGCATAAAGCTTCTCAGTCCTCAGTACTTCGAGAACAATGCGTATATGCACTAGGTGCTCAGACAAACTTCGGCTGTAGATCAAGATATCATCGAGAAATACAACAACGAAGTTGCCTAAAAATGGTCTCAACAGATCATTCATCATCTGCTGAAACGTAGCTGGAGCATGGGTCAAACCAAAAGGCAAGACCAAAAACTCGTAGTGACCATAACGCGTATGGAAGCATGTCTTAAGAATATCTTCCAGTTTGATTCGTATCTGATGATAGCCTGATCGCAGGTCTATCTGCGTAAAACACAACGCTCCATGGAGCCCATCTATCAGATCGTCCATGCGCGGGAGCGGATACTTGTTCTTGACAGTGAGCTTACTCAACCCTTTGTATTCCACGCAAAAGCGCATAGTGTTATCCTTCTTTCGAGAAAGTAGCACTAGCGCTCCCCACGGGGATTTGCTAGGCCGAACAAAACCCCTGCCGAGATAATCTTTCAGCTACCGCTAAATCTCGTCCTCTTCGGTTTTACTAAACCAATAGGGTTGTTTTGAGAAGGGCTGACTACCAGCCACCAACTCAATGCTATGATCTACTCCTCTCGAAGGCGGCAAGCCAGGAGGTAGATCATCAGGAAAAACATCCGCGAAATCAATCATGATTTCTCGGATAATGTTGGATTCGTCGAAATCCCCAAGTTCAACAGAAGAACATGAAACATTTTTACAAAATTCAGTGACACAAGTACCAAGCACTAATAAATCAAATCAAGCAAATGGTACACGTTGATGAAAGTCAACATCAGAAGACTTTATTTCTTTATACATTTCCACAGCAGTAACAACTGGTATTGCAAAACCATTATTTACAGACTTCTGATTACAAAGCGACACAGATACATGAGGCATGTTCTGTTTAACAAAAACAAGAGAGTGATGTACATAGCTATATACAATGAGTCTTGTTTATCATAAAACCATGGAATTCCTAAAATAACATCTGCTCTGTCCAAGCACATGATGTGGAAATCCAGGTTCTCTTTGTAATCAACCAGCTCGAGCGACAATGTAAGGTGCAGCGCAATGAATGTTGTATTTTCTCAAGATTAGTGATCTTTACTGCTCAAGGTTTCTTTTAATTCTTAGGGAAAGAGAAAGCTTTCCGTCTTACGGAGAATGCTGTGATCACGAACAAAGTGAGTGGATATTGTGCGTGCAAGTGAATGAGACTAAGAGAAGGAGAGAGAAAAGATACGACACCGAAAGGTTGTAAAACCCTCCTCCGAAGGCCCCACTCTCGTCGGCGAGAGTGGTCTACTTGATTGCACAAAGGTGTACAACGCGTATGCAATGGGACTATGCCGATGACGACGACGGCGATGACGACGACGACTTCGTGGCTGAAAATTGGGATCTTCTATCTGCTGATTTTCATGGACTGTTCGGGGCTGAAATAGGCTGTTTTCTACTGCTGTCTTAAGGCTGAAAATTACTGTTTTGTCGGGCTGAATTTGACTATCCTTGAAGGGGCTGAATTGGTGAATAAAAACGCTGGTATAGCTGCTGTTTGGACTGCGGTTTGGAGTTGTTCCTGGGCTGATAAAAACGCTGGCAGCAGATCTCCTATCGTTAACAAAAACGCCAGACACTTGAAGCAAAAACGTTGCAGTACGTTGCAGTAGGCTGATGCTCTAGCGATCCCAGAAAACGCTAGGTGTGGTATGCTGAAGGGGGGGAAAACGCCAGGTGATGAGGGATGGCTGGCGAGGCTGATTTGGATAAAACGCCAAGAGGAAGGTCCTTTTGGCGATGGCTGAAAACGCTGATGGCTGAGGGAAGGGGAGTCTTGCTGAGAGAGGATGGGGCACCTGTTGCTTGGGGAAGCCTGCTGTGCCTTTGCTCATCTGCCAATTTGTGCTAACTTGGGTTTGCTTATATATTAACTTACCCAATTTGCCCTACTGAGTACTCAACAAAAGTCACTTAATAAATAAGTGAAAAATGTCAAAAATAGGGAAAAATGGGATAAAGTCATCTGAAAAATCCCCAAACTGACTTTGATTGAATCTGATGGAAATGCTTATGCTTATGCAAGGTGCAACCAAAGGATATGCATCTACACTGAGTGACTGGGCATGCACAGTCTACGAATAGACTCACAAAAGTGCCAGATCACTTCTGATCTAACTTGACTGGACTTGACGGAAACCCTGCTATGGTGTAGCTTGTCCACGGATACATAGGGTTGGGATGTGTCACGTGACATCCCTCCTTTTAAAGTGAGGTACTGATACCGAGCTGCATGGCTTCCTTGTAGTCTGCCAACAACTCTGGATAATCCTTGAAGAACTCTTCGTCCACCCACACCGCTTCATGGGTTCCTCGATCTTTGAACTTCAAAAAATACTGTCGTACTTGTTTCTTCGAACCATGGCGAAACCGATGCAACAAGACTTGCTCCGGCTCCATGACTTCAGCTTCATCGATGATCTCCGGTTCTTCTTCTTCCGAAACGTACTTTGGAGGTGTTCCCTGAAACACTTTCAACCAAGAAACATCAAAAACGTTGTGCATAGACCATGAGTTAGGCAATTGCAATTTCATTGAAACCTCATTAATCTTTTTGATGACTGGAAAAGGACCATACATACGAAAAGATAACTTAGGACATTTCTTTCTAACTTGCTTAAGACGTTGTTTCATAATTCGTAGATACACCCAATCTCCTTCCTTCATCGAAACCTCTTGACGATGCTTGTTAGCCTATCTAGAATAAGATTCCTGAGCCTTGCTTAGCCGAAGCTTCACTCTCTCAGAAATCTCATCCAATGACTGACTCTCAGCATTGGCATCAGGCATTTGACTGACCGATCGAGTCAACAGTGACTGGAATCGGCGGCCAAAAGCTGCGTCATGCAGAGTTCGACCAATAACAAAAGAGAAGGAATCATTGAGAATAGCCTGAACCAATGGAAGATAGAGCTCTCACTGAGACTGTTGATCATGAACATAAGACTTCAACACATCAAAAGCCAACTGATTATAAATTTCCGTTTGACCATCTGACTGTGGATGAAAAGCGGATGAAAAATTCAACTTTGTGCCAAAATTTTCGAAGAGTGCACGCCAAAAGTTGGACGTAAACTTAACATCCCTATCTGAAACAATGGACTTTGGCAAACCACAGAGGGGGTACCAATGCTTTATGAACAATCGTGCAACATCTTGTGCAGCAACTGTGAAGGAATCAACATGCAGAATTTGCTGAAACGATCAACAATAGTTAAACATTGAGTGTTCCTTGAATGCTGACTTGGTGGTAAGTTAGTCACAAAATCCATAGAGATATCTTGAAAAGGTCCCTCGGGAATAAGCAGCGGAAGCAAGAGGCCTTGCTACTTACCCCGAGGAGCTTTTACTTTTTGACATATAGTGCAATGTGTGACATAACTAAACACATCTTTTCGCATTTTAGGCCAATAGAAAAATCGTTCAATCTTTTCCAATGTGGTGTTCATATCCCTGTGTCCACCCGTGAGAGAGTCATGTGCATCATGCAATATGGCTTGCCTGAGAGAGAGCAACACACATAGACGCTAACGAAAAAATGACAATCCATCACGAATGAGATAGTTACTGGGCCCTTGGGAAGCAAGAGCCTGCAACCAATACTTACCAAACTCCGAATCTGCATACTGATTCTTCATGCTGCCAAAAGACTCACCCTGTATAGAAAATGTGGTTCTTGACTCGAGAGCCAAAATTTATCCTTTGCGACTCAACGCATCTGCAACAGGGTTAGCTTTTCCAGGCACATACTCGACCAAACCTCCAAATTGTTCAAAAATTTATGGCCACCGCGCTTGGCGATCACTCCAATGTACACTAGGCATAGATTGTAGCCACTTGAGGGCTTGATGATCTGTGCGCACTGTAAACTCTCTACCATACAAAAAATGCTTCCAATGCTTAAGAGAGTGAATGACAGACAAAAGTTCTTTATCATAAACTGAATAATTCTTTTCCGCACTATTGAGCTTCCGGCTAAGGAAAGCTACAGGACGACCATGCTGCTGGAGCACAGCACCTATGGCAACATTGCTCGCATCCGTCCATACCTCAAAGGGATCATCCCAAGAAGCAAGCATAAGACACGGAGCTTCCGTCACCGCAACCTTGAGAGCTGTGAAAGCCTCAATGGCTGCCTCGGGCAAGTCTACGCGATGACAGCGAGTCTTTACCCCTTTCAAAACATCAGTCATAGGTGGAGCAATTCGTGGAAAATTCTCTATGTGCGAACTATATGCTTGACATAAACCAAGAAAAGAACGCATATCATATGCAGTTTTGGGCAAATCCCAATTACAAACCTGTTCCACCTTCGCGGAGTCTAGCTTGACGCCTTCTGCAGAAATGATATAACCCAGATAAGTGACTTCAGTAAGAAAAGATTCAGACTTCTTAGCTACAATGTACAACTGACACTCATCCAAACGAGTTAGTACCCTTTCAACATCTCTTTCATGTTGTTCCGACGATGCAGAAAAAATGAGAATATCATCTAAAAAGATGAACACACGTACACCTACGATGTCGCCGAAACGACCTACCATGAGACGATTGAACGTACCCACGGCTCCTGTCAATCCAAAAGGCATAACAATATACTCCCATTGCCCTCGCTCGGTGCGAAAGGCGGTCTTGAAAATGTCGCCTTTGAATACCCGTACCTGATGATATCCACTCTTGAGATCGACCTTGCTGAAAACCTTTGCCCCATTGAGCCTATCCAAGATATACTGTCACAAAAATACGGAAGCGTAAACTGACGTTTAATTGCACTTCAAATATTCAAGAGAATTAGAGGGGGAGAGAAAACTTGACACTCCATTGGGGACCAGAAGATGGGCTGGTCCCCCCCCATAAAGAGAATATCTTTATTACTAAGGGAGAATCTTTACAAGCACGGGAACGGGGCATACGCCCGTCCTCTATTCTTTCTTCTGTTCTGTTCTGACTACTGACTGAGAAAGTGTTTCCACTTTCTTTCTACTTAGGGGATTTCCCCTCTTCTGCGAGACTGGTTGGAAGCTCTTGAAAAGAGAGTCTATCTTCCAAAACAGCTCATCGGAAGCTCTCACAGAGGAGAGTCCATCTTCCGTTATGTGTTGCCTTCATGCTCATTCATTCATGCATCGAACACAAAAGAGAAACAAGCAAAATGCACACGCACATGCTTGCTGTAATTTTCTGCACATAACCTGAAATTCTTACCTATGCACACCCCTACGCCGAAACAAAGGTCTTCTTCGCGATGGAATCGCGCCAAACTTGATGTAGACTTAGGATAAGGACAGAGAAGAGAATTTCTATGGCTGATCTGCTGAAAACAGCCCTAATCGAGGAGATTAGGGGCTGAAAACAGAGAATTACAGCAGCCGCACTCTGCTAAGAGAGCGTCTACGGCAGCTGCTCGCAATGGAACTTCACCAGAAGGTGTCTATGACTGTGAGATCCCTTGTTCTTGACAATGGGAGCACAAGGCTACCACATATGTCGCAAGGGGATGCTCTCAAGCTTCAATGGAGGGCTCCACCACGTAGAGCATGCTCACATTAGGGAGGGTAGGTGCACTGCCAGCCCTGAAAATGGGGGAGGGGGGGCTCCTAAATAGCCATCAGGGAGAGGGGACGCTAGGAAGAGAGAGAGGGTAAGAGAGAGTGAGAGAGAGTTAGTTTGCATTGGTAAGTGTGCCCCTTGACACACTTACTTTAAAAACTTAAAAACCATTCAACTTTTGACTTTAAAAACTTCTCGCTCATTAATTAAAAATGTGCAACTAACTAACAAATGCTACCAATGATTCTTTTATGAGAACACCAAAGGTTTGCCGACGCAATGCCGCACTGACACTGCACCGCCTTTACCTGTTCACACTTGTCCGGCCGCCTGTCCGGGCACGGACCGTTAAATTTAATTTAACGAAACTTACCCTAAGGCTTTATTAGCTTTATTAGCCTTAGGGTCACTGTTCTAAGGACCCCATCTCATTCATGTGCTTGTACTGACGCGCGTATTTTTCCTGAGCCTAAAATCTGAGGCTACTGGTTACCCCTTTCTGAAGACCCGATTTCCCAATCACTAGGGCTTCAGGGTAATTTTTGCTAAGGTCCCTCTGAGGTGTTCTAGCCCGCATTTAGGCTCACCTGAGGCCTTAGAACTGCTAGGTCTATTCTGGTGTGCACACAACTAATTAGATAATTCTTTTTTCGTAAATAAATTAATTATTTACAAAGTCTGACTTAGTTACATCCTTCTTGGTTCTAAACAGTTGACCTCAACTGTAGAGCGTCAACATAACTGTGCAAGATGTCGGGGTAGTCCTTAAGATCGGACTCAGTCATCCACTTTGCATCCAAAGGAGTGTAATTCTTGAACTTGACTAAATACTTTCGATGTAGACTCCCCGACTTGAGTTGTCTCTCCGAGTGGTGTATCATCTGTTCAGGTTGAAGGATTTCCTCAGTCTCTTCGACTTCTGGAGGATCTTCTTGTACTGGCGTCACTGGAGGAGGTCCAACATATGGTCGGAGGAGACTGACATGAAAAGCATTATGGATGCGCCTGTGAGAAGGCAAATCCAATCTGAAAGTCATGTCATTGACTTTATCTATAATTTTGAAAGGGTCGTAAAATCTATGGGAAAGTTTGACAACTTTCCCGCTTTTTCAATCTAGCTTTCTCAAACCGAAGCAAGACATATTGTCCTTTTTCAAGATTGAGATTCCTTCTGTGCTTGTCTGCTTTTCTCTTCTGTTGCTCTTGAGTACAAAGAATCGCTTGCTTTACTTGTTGATGGGCAATATCAATATTGCGCACAAATTCATCTGCGGCGAAGATGTTTTCTTTGGTAACCATAATAGGAAGTAGGAGTGGCTTCCCATAAATAATTTCAAAGGGAGCTTTACCAGTTGAGGAATGTATGGTATTATTATACGCAAACTCAACTATTGGTAAGTATTGTTCCCATTCGGATTGTCGTTCCGAAACATAGCACTTGAGGAGATCTAAAACAGTGGCATTAGCGATTTCGCTTTGACCATCTGTTTGTGCATGATAAGCTGATGAAAAATCAAACTTAGTTCCCAAGTTTCCAAACAATGCCTGCCAAAATAGACTAGTCATGCGGGGATCTCTGTCGCTCACAATAGTCTTTGGCAATCCATGGTGTTTAAAAATCTGAGCCAGAAATATTCTAGCCATGTGATCAGCTTTGATCGTCTTCTTTACTGGAAGAAAATGGGCTTGCTTACTGAATCTGTCTACTATAGTCCAGATTGCATCATTTCCATTCTTGGATCGAGGAAGATCCGTAATAAAATCCATGGCAATACTTTCCCATGGCGTGTTAGGCACAGGGAGCGGTTGAAGCTTGCCATAAACTTTATGTCTGTCATATTTTACCTTTTGGCAAACTAAACACTCACGTACATGTTTTTCAATGTCCGCACGGAGTGTTGGCCAAAAGAAATACCTTTCGAGGGCACTAGTGGTGGAAGCAATTCCCCGATGCCCGGCATAAGGAGAATTATGTGCTTCATCCATCACCTTTTATCGTAAGGACTGAGCTATGCATATTGCTTGTTGACGATAGAGTGTATTATCCCTGATAGAATAAGGTGGCTTTGAGTGACCAGCTTGAAGATCTGCCCAAATTGTGGCGAAGTCTGGATCTTGAGGATACATCTCGCTGAGAGATTCTAGTTCCTCATGATAAATTGTTGTTAGTGCATTGATCTTTGGACGCCTGGAGAGAGCATCTGCAACTGCATTCTTTGTTCCAGAAGTGTGTAAAATCTGAAAATGAAACATTGAAAGAAAGTTGGCCAATCTCATCTGCTTTTCTGATAACTTTCTCTGTGTGAGAAAGTAGCGAAGACTTTGATGATTTGTCTTGATAATAAAATCAGCTCCTAATAGATAGTGTTTCCAAATGGAAAGAGCATGAATTACTGCCATTAGCTCTTTTTCGTATATGGAGGCATGCAACTCTGCATCTTTAAGGCGCCGACTTTCATAGGCTATTGCGTGACCCTCTTGGTTCAAAACTGCTCCTACACAATCTCCAGATGCATCGCAGTATACCTCGAAAGGTTTGCAAAGATCAGGGACGGTGAGAACAGGTCCGTGACTGAGTAGATGCTTAAGCTTTTCGAAAGCTTGTTTTTGTCCAGACCCCCAATGGAATGGAATCCGCTTCTTCGTCAGGTCATGGAGGGGACCTGCTATCGCGGCAAAAGCTCGAATGAAACGCCGATAATAGGAACAGAGGCCAAGGAAACTTCGTACATCATGTACCGTAGTTGGCGTAGGCCATTCTACAACTGCTTGAATCTTATCAGGGTCCATTCTCACCTGGTTGTGAGATACTATATGGCCCAAATAGTGGATTTCTTTTAGAAAGAATTCACTCTTTTTAGCATTCACAAATAATTTGTGTTTGCGTAATTCTTCAAACACTAAGGCGAGATGCTTATAGTGTTCGTCTTCCGACTCTGAGAAGATTAAGACGTCATCAAAGAAAACGCCTGTAAAACTTTTGTATGAGTGGAAGATTCTATCCATCATTCTGTTGAATGTAGCTGGTGCATTAGTGAGCCCAAAAGGCATCACTAGAAATTCATACAACCCGAAGGTTGTTTTAAATGAAGTCTTATGCACATCCTGAGGAGCTATGCGGATTTGATGATAACCGCTCTTCAAGTCTATACGACTAAAGACACTGGCTCCTTGTAACTTATCAAGAATGTCGTCAATCCGAGGGATTGGAAATCGATTCTTGATTGTGATCTTGTTTAGAGATCTATAGTCTATGCACATGCGGAATGTGCCATCCTTTTTCTGTACTAGCAAGACAGGTGAACAATATGGAGAAGTACTAGGCCTTATTAAGCCCTTCTCCAAAAGTTCGTTAACCAGCCTGAGAATTTCCTCTTGCTGCATTAGACTAACTCGATAAGGGGGCTGATTTGGAGGAGAACTTCTTGGGATCAAATCAATTGTATGATCCTCAGGTCGCGAAGGTGGGAGTTCATTTGGAAGTTCATCTGCAAAACAATCTTTATATCTTTCTATTAACTTAAGTCTTTTTTGCTCTAAAGAGGAAGAAAGTTGTGAAACAGACACATCTCTCTCTCTTGCAAAAATCAAGTACGCTGAAACACTTTTTCATTTCTTTCTTGATGGCAATGTGATTGGCGATAGGAATACGCCAATCACCTGCATCTGCAAGTACAAGATACTCCTTTCCTTTATGAGCAAAAGATAAGGTTTTCTGAACATAGTCAGGAATGGGATGCATCTTGTAGTGCCAAGGCATTCCCAAGATAACATCGCATCCTTCCAGTGAAGCTAGTAAGAAAGACTCTTGATCCTTGTAGTCGTCGACCTTTAGATTCAACTTCCCTATGATTGGAGTAGAGTTTGAGTTCTGCCCTTTGAAAGCAGATTGCGCTTGAATAGAGACTCCAAAACGATTGGGCTGCAAGTTCAGGTCGTTAGCTAGCTTGGTAGAGATGAAGTTGTCTGTACTACCAGGGTCAAACAAAATAAGAGCCCGCTGATTGTTGATACTACCCCATGCTTTGAGAAGAGCTCTTTCTTTTCCATCCTTGGTTGTATTTCCCTGTACATCTGGGACTGCATTGGAAGAGGGTGGTTGTGGAGGTTTGGTAGGACAGTCACCCTTCATATGACCAACTTGTCCGCACTTGAAGCATCTTCCTTCACTAATGTATGTTCGCAACTCAGCAGGAGAGAGATATCTCCCTTTCTTGGGCTGATTTGGCTTTGCTTCTGCTTCGGAGGCGGTTCTTTTCTTCTTTTGAGAAGAAGTAGAAGAGGTAGGCTGCTCATGGAGAGCCTTCTGCTTAGCATGGTAAGTGCTTTGCTTCATCTTCCTGGGAGTACCCTTGTCATGTATTCCATCAGCTATGCGGGCTGATTCCATAAGTATCTGCAAGTTACCTCGAGGGTAAAGCTTCATAGCCTTTTGCAAGGCTTCATGCAAACCTGCTTCAAACTTGCGCATCTTCTCCGAATCGTCAATCTTCTTGAATGGAGTGACTTTCAAGAGAACGTCCCAAAACCTATCCACATAGCGTGGAACAGTTTCGTTCTCTGACTGTGATAGTTGATCCCATTCTTTCTTTACCTCTTCCTCATAGTCTGGAGGAAGGAACTGTGCGTAGAACTCCTTCTTGAAAGCGGTCCAATCTTGGGGTTTGCGATCTTCCAGGATAAGGGTTAACCACCAATTGCTGGCGGTGCCTTTCAGGTACAAACTAACATGGCGAAGCTTGGATCTATCTTTAAAATTCCCTTCAGCAAATGCAACTTCAAATTGGCGGATGAAAGCCAAAGCTCTCATTATCACGCCGTCCATTGTAGGTGTCGAATTTCACATCTTTATCTCCCGACTTGAATGTTTTCTGCCTGTGGTGCTTCTTCTTATGGTGCTCCTTCTTTCGATGCTTAGACTCCTTGGGGACAGGAGTCCTTTTCCTTGAATGTACTTCTTGCTACGACGGATCGTCGAGAAACATGTCTTCCGGAGAAACTATGTCTTCCAGATCCTTCATGAAAGAGAACAGAGGGGAATCAGGGGGATCCTGCTCTTGAACTTTTGGATTAAACCGCACATGACGTTCTGGAGATTTCTTCTGCCTCTCGTGCATGCGGGAAGTTCCAATCAAAGGATCTTTTCTTGGTTGGGGCGCCTTTGGGTTCTGCGGGATTTCTCCCGACCCCATCGGCATTTTCTCCTTCCCTTTTTCAAGAGTATGGAGAATCTTTTGGACTTCTGGATGGGAGAGAGCTTTCTGCAACTCTTCCACCTGCTGTTGAAGGAGAGAGAACTCTATCTCGCGTCCTCCCATTTCTGCAGTCTGCCAAGAGTCGTCAATCCCTTCAGGAAGAGAGAGAGGACCTTGCTCTGATACCATTGTCACAAAAATACGGAAGCGTAAACTGACGTTTAATTGCACTTCAAATACTCAAGAGAATTAGAGGGGGAGAGAAAACTTGACACTCCATTGGGGACCAGAAGATGGGTTGGTCCCCCCCCATAAAGAGAATATCTTTATTACTAAGGGAGAATCTTTACAAGCACGGGAACGGGGCATACGCCCGTCCTCTATTCTTTCTTCTGTTCTGTTCTGACTACTGACTGAGAAAGTGTTTCCACTTTCTTTCTACTTAAGAGATTTCCCCTCTTCTGCGAGACTGGTTGGAAGCTCTTGAAAAGAGAGTCTATCTTCCAAAACAACTCATCGGAAGCTCTCACAGAGGAGAGTCCATCTTCCGTTATGTGTTGCCTGCATGCTCATTTATTCATGCATCGAACACAAAAGAGAAACAAGCAAAATCCATACGCACATGCTTGCTGTAATTTTCTGCACATAACCTGAAATTCTTACCTATGCACACCCCTACGCCGAAACAAAGGTCTTCTTCGCGGTGGAATCGCGCCAAACTTGATGTAGACTTAGGATAAGGACAGAGAAGAGAATTTCTATGGCTGATCTGCTGAAAACAGCCCTAATCGAGGTGATTAGGGGCTGAAAACAGAGAATTACAGCAGCCGCACTCTGCTAAGAGAGCGTCTACGGCAGCTTCTCGCAATGGAACTTCACCAGAAGGTGTCTATGACTGTGAGATCCCTTGTTCTTGACAATGGGAGCACAAGGCTACCACATATGTCGCAAGGGGCTACTCTCAAGCTTCAATGGAGGGCTCCACCGCGTAGAGCACGCTCACATTAGGGGGGTTAGGTGCACTACCAGCCCTGAAAATGGGGGAGGGGGGGCTCCTAAATAGCCATCAGGGAGAGGGGACGCTAGGAAGAGAGAGAGGGTAAGAGTGAGAGTGAGAGAGAGTTAGTTTGCATTGGTAAGTGTGCCCCTTGACACACTTACTTTAAAAACTTAAAAACCATTCAACTTTTGACTTTAAAAACTTCTAGCTCATTAATTAAAAATGTGCAACTAACTAACAAATGCTACCAATGATTCTTTTATGAGAATACCAAAGGTCTGCCGGCGCAATGCCGCACTGACACTGCACCGCCTTTACCTGTTCACACTTGTCCGGCCGCCTCCCGGGCACGGATCGTTAAATTTAATTTAACGAAACTTACCCTAAGGCTTTATTAGCTTTATTAGCCTTAGGGTCACTGTTCTAAGGACCCCATCTCATTCATGTGCTTGTATTGACGCGCGTATTTTTCCTGAGCCTAAAATCTGAGGCTACTGCTTACCCCTTTCTGAAGACCCGATTTCCCAATCACTAGGGCTTCAGGTTAATTTCTGCTAAGGTTCCTCTGAGGTGTTCTAGCCCGCATTTAGGCTCACCTAAGGCCTTAGAACTGCTAGGCCTATTCTGGTGTGCACACAACTAATTAGATAATTCTTTTTTTGTAAATAAATTAATTATTTACAAAGTTTGACTTAGTTACATATACTCAATGCGAGGCATCGGAAACTTGTTCTTGACGGTCATCTTGTTTAATGCCTGTAATCAACACACAAACGAGACGAACCATCCTTCTTGCGAACGAACAAAATAGGGGCAGCAAAAAGACTTACACTGGACGTATGAATCCTCTAGCCACCAACTCCGTGAGTTGTCACTCTAACTCTTCCTCCTGTGACTTGTTCAAACGGTAAGGAGCGTTACTAACAGGCTGCGCTCCCTCCATAAGCTTGATGCGATGGTCCTCCGGCCGCTCCGGTGGGAGATGAGGGGGAAGATCATCCTACAAAAAGAGATGTTTAAATTTCGTAAACAATTCCGAATACTTACCTGGAGCCTGAATGCTCTGGGAAACTGGGGCAGCATATATGAATGCCACTTGTGCTCCTCGTCGTAATTCACGCTTTACCTGTACATGCGAGATGAGAGGCAAAGAATGCAAGCCCTCCTTAGCACGAATGATGAAGGGGGAATCAGATTTGGCATGTAAAATGAGAGTGTTAGCTTCAAAAACAATGAGAGCATTGAGTTCACGAAACCATTTTATACCCAAAATCATATCACATCCTGAGAGAGGAGACACAAGAAATTTCCTACGAAAAGAAGCTTGTTGAACGGTAAACATCACATGAAGGCACTCCTTCGTGATGAGAGAGTCCATACCAGGAGCGAAGCCAGAAACCTCGAGAGAAACCTCGAGAGGAGATTTCTGACTAACCTCTAGGCGGGCTCTCTCAACAAGAGAGTGACTAATCACATCATGCATACTGCCTGGATCAAACAATATGATAAAACGTTGTCCTTTTACATGACTATAACACTTCAATAGAGATTCATCAATGTGTGTGTCAGACTCAGGAGAAGATGTAGGTTGTGTTGTGACAAAGTTTGTGGTAGTTGTGGGTGCCTTTGGTTCTTTAGGTGGGACTGTCTTAGGACACGCCTTCTTAATGTAACCCTTGACATGACATTGAAAACATCGACCTTCTTTAGCATAAATCACTTGTTCTTCCGCCGTGATGTATCGTCCTATAATTCCTTGAGAAGCTTTTTCATCAGGGGTTAGCTTAGGTTTTGCAAGTGCTTTAGCTTTACCCTTAGATTCATTGTTAGAGTTCTTTTCCGAGGAATTAGAGGAAGAAGGGCTAGAAGAATTACCATTCTTACCGTTCTTACCATTTTGTGTGTTCTGAGAATTCTGAGATGTCCCTTCAGAAGACTTGTTCTCCTTAGGCTTTCCCTTGTTGTGCTTCATCTCTTGGGCGAGAGCGATTGCTACCGCCTTGTTGAGATCCACGGGGTCAAATTTCAACATCAAACTTGATGTATTCGTCTAACCCAAATAGAAAAGCCTCTTTGCGCTCATCATCCGACTTGCGTAGTTGAGTGCCTAGCTGCAAAACACGGTTAGAAAAAGACATGACTGGCATACCCTGTTGCTTGAGGTTACGCCAATCCTCTTTCAAGCGTGCAAGGTACTGAAGTGGCATAAACCGCGCCTTGAGCTTGTCTTGGAAATCAGCCCAACTAAAAGAGAGGGGCGTGAAATCGTCAGCTGCCTCTAGGTGCACGGCGAGCTGTGCCTCTTCTTGAGGATCTTGAGGTTCTTGAGGGATTCTTTTGCTTGCAAATCGCGTTTGAGAAGGATCTTCTCTTCACCCGAGTTCTACCCTTTTCTGCGGGCGCACCCCTTGGCGGCCTTGCGCTCACACCAAGGTTTCTTTTTCCCACCTCACGTCGATTGGCCGGCCGCTAAGTGCACGGTCCGCTGTCAATGAGTGAAAAGAGACACAAAGGGAGGTTGAACAAGCCCTTCTTTCTTTGGATTCCTGTCACTCTTCAACAAAACACGATTAGGAATCGCCACGCGATCGCAACAAGCAAAAAAAATTCTTGTGGTTCTTGTGGTTCTTTCCTTGAGTAATGCAGAACACTTCCAAAGCTCTGATACCAATGTAAGGTGCAGAGGAATGAATGTTGTATTTTCTCAAGATTAGTGATCTTTACTACTCAAGGTTCCTTTTAATTCTTAGGGAAAGAGAGCTTTCCGTCTTATGGAGAATGCTGTGATCACGAACAAAGTGAGTGGATAAGCGTGCAAGTGAATGAGACTAAGAGAAGGAGAGAGAAAAGATACGACACCGAGAGGTTGTAAAACCCTCCTCCGAAGGCCCCACTCCTGTCGGCGAGAGTGGTCTACTTGATTGCACAAAGGTGTACAACGCGTATGCAATGGACTGATGCAATGGGACTATGCCGATGACGATGACGGCGATGACGACGACGACTTCGTGGCTGAAAATTGGGATCTTCTATCTGCTGATTTTCATGGACTGTTCGGGGCTGAAATAGGCTGTTTTCTACTGCTGTCTTAAGGCTGAAAATTACTGTTTTGTCGGGCTGAATTTGACTGTCCTTGAAGGGGCTGAATTGGTGAATAAAAACGCTGGTATAGCTGCTGTTTGGACTGCGTTTTGGAGTTGTTCCTGGGCTGATAAAAACGCTGGCAGCAGATCTCCTATCGTTGACAAAAACGCCAGACTCTTGAAGCAAAAACGTTGCAGTACGTTGCAGTAGGCTGATGCTCTAGCGATCCCAGAAAACGCTAGGTGTGGTATGCTGAAGGGGGGGAAAACGCCAGGTGATGAGGGATGGCTGGCGAGGCTGATTTGGATAAAACGCCAAGAGGAAGGTCCTTTTGGCGATGGCTGAAAACGCTGATGGCTGAGGGAAGGGGAGTCTTGTTGAGAGAGGGTGGGGCACCTGTTGCTTGGGAAAGCCTGCTGTGCCTTTGCTCATCTGCCAATTTGTGCTAACTTGGGTTTGCTTATATATTAACTTACCCAATTTGCCCTACTGAGTACTCAACAAAAGTCACTTAATAAATAAGTGAAAAATGTCAAAAATAGGGAAAAATGGGATAAAGTCATCTGAAAAATCCCCAAACTGACTTTGATTGAATCTGATGGAAATGCTTATGCTTATGCAAGGTGCAACCAAAGGATATGCATCTACACTGAGTGACTGGGCATGCATAGTCTACGAATAGACTCACAAAAGTGCCAGATCACTTCTGATCTAACTTGACTGGACTTGACGGAAACCGTGCTATGGTGTAGCTTGTCCACGGACACATAGGGTTAGGATGTGTCACGTGACAGACAAGTCTGGAACCATTCGATTCCATACATCCGTATCCACGCCATGAGCCATCTTCACGCGATACTCATGGTCACTGTCCCGCGTCCGCAGGCTCAGTTTCTGCACCAATTTTGCATCCACAAAATTGTGTGAGCTTCCATATCAAGGAGTACAATCACGTCGTGACCATTGATCTTCCCGAGGAAACGGAGAAGATCGTGCTTATCAAACACTCTGGTGCTAAAAGTACAATTAGTGCATGAACTGTGCGCTAAATGATAGATTTCAACTTGAACAACATCAGAGTTACCTGAGATCTCGTGAATCTGAACCGAAGGACGACCATAAGGTTTCTGCGTCTTTTTCTTCTTGGGGCAATCCTTGATTTGGTGACCCGTCTAGCCACATCCAAAGCAAGCCCCCTTCTTCACTGCATCAGCAACTGAAGCATTTCTGGCTTTCTTCTTCTCCTGAGAAGATGTCGGCGGTGATTTGGACTTATGCTAGAATCGAGGTCGCTTCCTCGAAGCACCCTCACCGGATTGATGGTCTGCAATTCTTTTCTTCTCATAATTCGCTCCATTTATCAAATGGAACGTTCTGGCCTTTGCCACTGCATCCTCGACATCAGTCGGGGCTTTGTCCTTGATCAAGGCCCAACGGTAATCTTCATGTAACCCCAACAAGTACATGTGCACGGCGTGCGTAGAATCCACCTTGAAGAAGGTGAGCGCCTCTTTGAAAGCTATCGTATATTTATCAAAAGATAAGAGTTTTCATCGAAAGACTCTGCAGTTTGGCATAAGCTTTCAAAGGGTCCATTTTAGTGAAATCCCTCTTGAATTTCACACAAAAATCAGCCCACGTCGTAGGCTTTTCTGTCATATCACGCCACCAAGTAATCGCCTTTCTACGCAGATAGAGAGGAATCGTCTGAATCCCCTGTTCATCATGCTCCCCATGGAGATCAAAGTATGTGGTCCACTGGTGCAGCCAGTTATTTACGGCCAATTCCGTACACTCCTTCTCTTCACCTGAGAAATTTGTAGTTTTGTACGGAATTGTGGCAATCGGACCACCCTGCGAACGCCGAAAAGCAGTAATCTATATCCGCAATTGCTAGAGATGGGTTTCGCCCTCGGAAATACGCGCAGTCATCGACTGAGCCATATTTTCGAGAGTAGAAAGTCGGGAACTGAGCCCCTATACGACCCCTTCGAGAGAGGCCAAGCAAAGGTTCGTCTGAACATTCGCGTTTTCCAGAGTGGTGACGCGCTGGTCGAAACTCTGGAAAGTACTTGTAATCCATGTATAAAGAGCATGCGTGAATGGAATTTGGATATTACCTGGCACGTCGTCACGCTGCACGTCTGAGCTAGAGGAATCCATGGCGAAGTGCGTGAAAAACTGAAAGTTTCATGCAAAATCGGGCCTTTTCTGCGCTTTTCGATCGCGAAAAAGTGAAGTTCGAGGAGCTGCACGCGTTCGCGTGAGCGTCTGAAGGCGAGCAGGTGATGGCTGGAGCGCAGGAGCGCGAGAGCGCGAGCAGGTGAGAGAGAGGAAGTGCGAGAGAGAAGCAAAAGACTTGAGAAAATGAGTTCTCTGTAAGCTCTGCAAATGTCTGTAAGTGAGTTTTTTTATTAATGTGCAGGTTTCACACTCATCTTTAAAAATTAAAATGTCCTGCCCATACTTTTAAAAAAAACCTCAAGTGACCAAGTCACTTAAAAAAAAAAGTCCCTGGTCAAGTATTAAAACAAGGCAGCGTAAAATAGACTCCAACATTGGCTGAGGGAAAAAATCGAGCGCTGCCCATAGCAAGATGCCGCATGGAGAAAAGAGGAGGCGTTGTGGCTTGTGCCCGCTTGTGGCTAACACGCGAAGGCAAAGTCCACGTTGGAGCAGCCTCCACGCTGGAAAAGGCTGGCCTCTCTCTCTCCTGTAGCGCTGCAACAAAGGCACGCTACTGCTCTATCTCTCCCCTTCTCAGCAGAAGAACAAGCAGGCCCTAGCTTGCACGAGAGAGGTACTCTCTCTCTCTCTTTCTCTCTCTCTCTCTCTCTCTCTCTCTCTCTCTATGCTTCGCACAAAGAGATTGAAAGAGTTACAATATGCTGAATTTTAATATAAAATCAGCAAATTAAGGATAAATATACTGATTTTCATCGAAAACCAGTAAATTCAATAAAAATCTTCTGATTTTCAGCACTTCCCCCTTTTAAATCGCTTAATTTTATCAAAAATCAGTAAGCAGTCTGTTAAATATCATCTGCAAACATGCTCAACAGAAGAAAAATGATTGATTAAATAACTATTTCATCAAAAATTGCATGAAACAAAGACTATCCGACTCGAACCTGTCCGTAGGTGTGCACACAGTCCCTCGTACAGCCAAGCCGGCTCTGATACCATGAAACGAACGAGGAGAAAGGATCTCCCGGCCACACGGACCGCCTACAGACACGTGTCGGACAAGCCACCCGACCATAGCCACCATCCGGCAGCTCCCCCGTGCTAGGGCCAGCGTCCGAGGACGTAGGCGTGCACCTGTAAGACCGAGCGTCCCATACCACCTGGCCTCACCTCCTCGAGGTGACCTCGCGCACTCCTAGCCTCGCGGGCTAACCACTGGCACTTTGCCAATGGGGGTCGATAACTGTAAATGAGGCCTTGGCCTCCCTTTTATAATAATGGTCGGCCACACTGGCCGGGTTCACACTACATCCGCCCAGACACTGGACGCCCATCCCGACGGCATCTGGGCTAGATCCCCTCTCCTATGAGCGGGACATAATAGCAGGAGATAGACATAGACGTGACTTGAAGTTGAAGGAAGATGATTGGGTGCTCTTTAAGTTTTGAGAAGGCATGCCTTGGGAAACGGAAGGGAAAGGAGCGGCTTTTTCCAAAGCTAAAAATTTGGTACTATGGCCCTTTTCCAAATTCAAGAGAAGATAAGTGATGTATCCTTCAAATTGAAGTTGCTAGAAACTTGGAAGATTCACGATGCTTTTCATGTGAGTCTCTTGAAACCTTTCAAGGGTGAGGTGCCAGCGACGGGGAGCCTAAGGAGCAACTTGAAGTGGAAGGGAGCAAGAGATACTCGTTTTGGAACAAATACTGGCTCATAAGGAAAGGAAAGTGAAAGGTAAAGTGAACGTCGGTTCTTAGTCAAGAACTATCCAATGCGAAGTGGATGGAGGAGGAGGACCTAGCAGATACTCCTCGGATTTGAAAATTTACCTTGAGATTTTCGGTTTAGCTTCGGCTATTCCGAGAGATCCGGTGGATCAGCAAGGTTGAATCTAGTGCTGACGGGACTACACAAGAAGGGAGTCACTCTACTCCTTTGTTCACAGCTTACCTGTATGGAATAAAGTCATTGATTTTCCTTTGGATTTCATGGATACTGATGGGCTAACAATATTCTCCTAGACTGAAAGAAGTACTTCGAAATGGGAATTCCCGAAAATGAATCTGATTTTTGTGCTCACTCATATAATTGTGTTTGAGTGCAGGTTTGAAAGACCAAATGATTGCACCATTTCGGTCTTGAGAATCTATAGACATAATCGCAATAAGAATTAGTTAATCCGTATTCAGTGAGGTCCGGGATGGATCTAGATGTGATTGCTAAATACGTTGCCAAAAATCATGGTCTTAGATCTGGAATCAATTTCTATGTGATTGATATCCTGTGAATCTGCACTGATTGAGTCGTCTTTGTGCAAGTGCTAGATTTGTGTTTGTCTAGTGCGTCAGTACTTAGAGTCGGTGTTTACTGAACTGGTTTATGGCCTCTGTCTGTTTTGTAGGCATAATCGAGGGCGATTACAACTCTTTCAAGAGGGGGGTATGTCACAAAATAATGAGGTGGCAATACTGCCCGGGACAGAGGAAAGCTTACGCGGCAGCATGCTATACGGACAAGCCCGGGAATTGCACTAACAAGCTAATGTGGCAAACAGTACGGATTTCCGCGTTATGCGCTGACAACTGATGACGTGACATGCTGTACGGAATTCCATAATTTGCTCTGACTTCTTTTTTATGGCAGATTTTGGGACAAGATGCTTTTGAGTTTACTACTTTTGGGGCTCTGCTTTTAGGGCATCCCTTGTAAGTTTATAAGAGCCCCTAGGGCCTCACTCTGCAAAGCATCTGGCCGCAGAGTCTAAGAGCAAAGATCCCTCGGGAGTTGTACTTTGCAATGATTAATGATAAAGAAATACCGAGAGGGGCACCAAGACTTTGGGGTCAATACCTCTGGGCAGTGGGGCACAGAACTCCAGCGAGCCGTGTCGACTCTCTCTCTCTCTCTCTCTCTCTCTCTCTCTCTCTCTCTCTCTCTCAAAGTTCAATGATTTTGAAGTTTACGTTCGTGTGTTGCTATTGATTTCACGCTTGGAGTGTCCAAGCCTGTTACACTAACAAGAGACTTGGTTGTAGAAGGCATAACCAGCCAAGTGGCTCACTTGCATGGGCATCAATCGCCAAATAGCAAAGTTACCTCAAACATTCAACCAAACCTATTTAAAGGCCAGAAACCAGTTGTTTGTATGCTTAATTTCTCAGCTTCGGGGCACCATCTCTCCATGAGAGATTCATTGTACAGTTGGCTGAATTTTTTTTAACAATAAAGAAATACCGCCAAGGTGCCTATTGAGGGACCGGTGCTATGTGAAAAGGGGAACTCTGCCCCTCTATCTCTATTGTATCTCAAGCTACTTACTCTCAGGCCAATCAAGTATCTCTATTCCTCTCATTCTATCTCTATCTCGATTATGCATGTTTGAGAGGAATTCTCTCTTCCTCTAGCTGGTAGCACTAGACGGTTACACCCGCAGACTACAAAGTGTGTAGAGGAGCTTTGGCCATATGTTGGTGGATGTCACGCAATCTCTCTCAGTTCAAGTATTTTAAGCGTTTGCAGATTCTTTTCCCGTTGTGTTATAGTCTCTTCCATGTGATTCTTCTCGTTGATACATAGTGCCCCAGCTTCAGATTGTGGTAGCATACAATGTATTGTTTCTCTACTTCTTTAGGAATTAGTGATATCCCTAGATGGATCGATGTGTCTTCCCTTCTCTCTTCAAATACATACTATGTTTCTCTTAGAGCATTTTTCTTGCTATATGGAGAATTTGTGTCATCCACTTGAATGGGAATGCTTAAGATAATGGTAAATGTGTTTAGGAGTTCTATGCCTAATGAAACATTGTGAACAAAACTTTGATAGTCATTCTTGCCATACTCCTGGCTCGATTACCTTCTCAAAGAGCTAACAAAGAACTCCTTAAATGCTTGAATTAGGCCTAATGAATGGACCAAAGGTATTCCACACTGCACTCTTTGCAAGTTGCAAGTTGCAGGACCTAGTTTTCATGGTTGTTGAAAGATACACCATGCTATGGAGATGGTTTTGTAATAGATGATTGTTCATCAATTGATTAGCATTGTGATATAGAAAAATTGTGTGTGTGTGTGTGTGTGTGTGCGCGCGCAAGTGCGTGTGCAAGTTTTGGTGTTTGGAGGTGAGAGATTAAATTTCATTCTCTATGAACCCACAAGGATAACTTCATTACTGGGGTACAATCTTGCCAATAGATAGGTTTTATTTAACTGGATAAAAGACTGGCATAATCAGTTGATAATTCAAATGTTTGTGCGTTAAAATTACAGTGTCCACACACCCAAGTAAAGTTCAGTCATACCTGAAGATAAGCTTGCTCCACACTCAAATCACTAGGTATATAAAGGTGGTAGCTTTCATCTGTATCAAAGTCCAGCTGCACTCATTCAAAGTCCTAAATTTCAGTGGGCTCCAGAATAAACCAATCAATTAATATTGCTAACCAATCTAGCATTGTTGAAATGGAAAACACCAGAGGTCAATTGTAGTCTTACTCACTGTGTCATCATCTGAGGAGACATTCACAAGGAGCTTTTCAAGGTAAAGCTCTTCACCACTTAAGAGAAGCTCTGTTGGATCACGAAAGTCGAACCGAGAGTTTGAATGCAAAAAGATGATTTTTTGGTAGCGGTTAAAAGCATCAGCAATGATGAAGGAGCTCTGGGACTCCATCAAGCCTGCTACAAACATTGAAATTTCCAGGTGGGGGGAGACAGACATGCTGACATTGCCACGGCTTACCTGTATCAGCATCAGCTCCACCAGGACAAGGATAAGCTAATATGCAGAGATCATCAGAATTTTTAAAAAATTCACACATTTAAGGCCTTAAGCTAGAACAATTCATACAACAATATGTCTACACATAATGTTAGGCTTTTAATTGAGTGCTGCAATAAGGATTTTCTGAGTGCAACCTTGTACAAACATGGTAAAGGACTAACAACAACAACATGTAATTGGGCACAGCTGACCATACAGATAATGACAGGTCAACAGACATCTTTAAAACAAGTGTTGCTTCCTATCCGAATCTGCTCGCGTTTGCAAGAAGGTATGCTAAACCATGAAGGGAGAACCCAAATGTAAAGGGCAATTTTTTCCGTGTGTCATTTGAGTAGAAATCCGAGTCGTAGAAAAGCGAGTCAATTGTGGAACTCTTTGATTAATGCAGACACATGGCACCAAATGTAATATTTTTACCTTCCTAAATCCTCTCTATATTATCACCTCCATGAATGCAGGACAACTAAACCGTTATTGAGCATGCCCCATAAGTGAAATTTCATTCTGTGTCTCAAATGAGAAGGCACTCATGAGGACACTTCCAAAAATTAGAAAATTCGTAGAACATGCTAGCAAGACAAGCTTTCTGCAGCCCACGTAAAGATTAAACAAACACACAACATCTAAAGTGCACGAAGAGACTTGCCTGCAGAGGCATGGGCCAGATGTGAATGGCAGAATCATCCTGCGCATGAAAGGGCCTCTGAATGGGTAGAGGCCAAAGGCGATGACGGGCTCCATCATCTGTGCTCATGTATCGAGACGCATCCGTATAAGCAAAGGTGGTCACCACCAGCAGCAGCACTACCTTAAGCAGATGCAAACCCGTCATGGGTTCTGCACATGAAACCATGTGCTTGCAAGTCTGCACTTAAGCCACGAACATCCACACGGTGGTTCCTGACGCATAAATTTTACTCTATTCGAAGGTTAAAAAGTCGTGAGTCGACGTCCAATTGGCAGCTGAGACATTCATCTCGCTCTAAACAACGTGGCACGACGTCGTGGCCTAGAGGCAGTGTTCGGGAAAAATGTGTCTCAACTTAGGGTAAAGGGGCCACCTAAGGTCTTAGGAGGGTTGAGGTGTCAAAATGGAAAATTTTGGGGAACTTAGGGTATTGACTAGGTTGGCTAAGTGCTCCTCTAACTGTGGGGGTGGATTAATGGCAATCTAATGAGAACAGGTGGATGAAATGATGGTTTTTTTGGTTTCTTTGTTAAAAAAAGCGGGTTGAATGGGGAGATAATTAATCCCCACTGTTGGGGTATAAAGCCCAATGTGGTCATCCAGGTAAGTGGACGGGCCGTCAGGTATGTACACATATTCTTTTGTAAAAACTTAATAAGAACTCACTATGCTCTACACATTACAGTAGAGCGAGTTCACCATATCGTCGTGCTCTTCTTCTCGCACTCTCTCTCGCGTCGCACTTCCGCTCGTACTCCTTCAACTAGTATCAGAGCTCAGATGGAGGCTCGGAGCAGCACTGCAGGAGGCTAGAGTCACCAACTCATATTGGAGTGAAATTCGACAGGCGAAGACACGGCCCCGAAACCTGTGGGTAAGCCCAAAGGGCTTGGTGTTCTCAGAATTTCATTCTGAGGTCATCTCGGCCACCGTTCGGCTTCGACAAAGGTCTACGCAGGCCATTTTCGACTACGTGGTCTCGGCGGGTGCAGATCTGATTCTGCAAATTTGGGGTTTTCGGCCTACGACTGCAGGTGCTGAGGATATCGACACTCCCAGAGTGTTGATTTGTGGCTGTCTACACATCGAAGGACGGCTCACAGTTCTTGGAGGCGTGTCACATATGACACGGGCGCATCTACACACAGACTGTAGGCGACATCCACTAGTTCATCAGGTAGCTTGTGTTTGCTGCTTGATATTCCAGATTTCATCCTGACATTGCAGGTACTTCCACATGGGATGTATTGTCAGAGATGATATATGTTTGTTGAGGGTTTGCTGGCTGTGAGTCACGCAGCAAACAACCGCTGCAGCGGTTACAGCATACAGTGGGAAATTTGTGGATGTATGACTTTGTAGGAAGTCTATGTACTGTCAGATTTACTGCAGCCTTTGTTGAGGTTCGAGTGAGGTTTTATTGCGCTGGGGGATTCTCGAATGTTGAGATCCTTTCGGTGATACAGGTCTTGGAGCGATCCCTCGAGCACCCTTAGATAGGCAGCTAGGATGTATTGACTGTGAGTTAGACAGTTGGGATTGCATCTTTGCTTTACTGCCGTTGAGGCATTGTCACAGTCTATGCTTACAGGACAGTGACAGGACAGTGAGAGACAGTACAGGTGCAGGACAGGTTTTCCGCAGCTTACAGTGTCAGAGAGACAGTGTTTTTTGAGTTGTTTTTTGGTCTGTTTTTTAGTACACCAGAGCCATTTTACAAAGGAGACTCTGCCAAAATTTCTGCAGAATCTGAAGCTTTCTTGGTTCATTTGACAGGTTGATATTGGTTCAGAGGTCAGTTTACAGGGGAAACTCTACCGAATTTTTCCCAAGAAAGTAAACTACTATGAAGCGTAGCTATGGCTGGATCACAGGACACTGCTCTTTACAATATCAAGAAGCTGGATGGAACCAATTTCCCATTGTGGAAGAAGCAGATTTGACACGTGTTGGTACAAAAGAAGCAGATAAAACCTATAAAGCTCAAGGGGATAAAACCAGAAGATATG
This sequence comes from Adiantum capillus-veneris, assembly GCF_014529385.1. Lineage (NCBI taxonomy): Eukaryota > Viridiplantae > Streptophyta > Polypodiopsida > Polypodiales > Pteridaceae > Adiantum > Adiantum capillus-veneris. The sequence goes on from NC_140943.1 coordinate 147,494,923, forward strand.
GACGAAGATTAATGGAGCAAAATGGATGAATTGGCACTTTCTACCATTATGCTGACTTTTGCAGAAAGCGTTTACTTCAATGTAGTAGACGAGAAGTCGGCTTATCAAGCATGGATAAAGCTGAGTGATCTTTATGAGAAGCAGAGTGCAGCTTCACAGGTATACTGGCTTAAGAAGCTTGTTGACTTGAAGATGAAAGAAGGGACACCTATGTCCAATCATCTGAATGAATTCAACACCATCTACAGCCAGTTGTCAGCTCAAGGTGTCAAGTTTGATGAACCTGTTAGAGCTATGTTCGTGTTGATCACATTGCCGGAAAGTTGGGACACTTTTCGCACAGCTTTGAGTAATTATGCAGCTCCAGATGGTTTGAACATAGCAGGTGTAGAAGGAAGTCTGCTTACTGAAGAAACCAATAGAAAGACAATGGACAAAGGCAAAGGAACAGCCTTAGTTGTCTCGTAGCAAGTCTCACAGTGCTAAAGGCAAGAGTGACATAGAATACTACCATTGTGGCAAGAAGGGTCACATGAAAAGAGACTGCAGAGAATGGAAAGCAGAAAAAGGCAAAGAGAGAGCTGAAGACCATGGTGAGAAGAACAAGTCCTCAGTGAATATTCAAGAAATAAATGTGACAAACACTGTCGCAGAGGATGACAGTCTAGTGTCAGGAGACATCTACTTCTTGAAGAATACAATGGACTCAGCTCTTCTTACAGCATCTGATGGAAATGCACTGAGTGACTGGATTATAGACTCAGGGGCATCACTTCATGTGTCTCCAAACAAGGAGTGGTTTACCTCTTATGTGACCACTAAAGATCATGTTCGGCTAGGCAATGGGCAGACATGTGAGATCTTAGGTGTTGGAGATGTTCAATTGAAGTTTCAGAATGGCTCTTCTTTCACGCTGAAGAATGTGAGACATGTTCCCGCAATTACAAAGAGCTTGATCAGCACAGGTTTACTTGATGATGCTGGCTACGTCACCACTTTTGGACAGAGCATGTGGAAGATATCCAAGGGTTCTATGACAGTAGCACATGGAGTAAAGTCTGGAGGACTTTACATGATTTATGTATCAAATGTCTCTAAAAATGTAATCAATGTAACCGAGCAGCCGAACGTTTCTTTGTGGCATAGCCGGTTAGGACATATGTCCAAGAAGGGAATGGAAATCTTGTCTCGTTCTGGTTATTTGCCTGGCTTTTCATTTAATGATTTTGAATTCTGTGAACATTGTCTATATGGTAAGCAAACACAGCAGCCACATAAGCATAGAAGCAGTAGAAGAGATACACAGTTGGCACTTGTTCATAGTGATTTGTGTGGACCTATGCCTAACCTATCTCTAGGGGGAGCTTCTTACTTTATGACATTTATAGATGATTACTCGAGGAAAGTATGGGTTTAATTTCTCAAGCAGAAGGATGAAGCGTTTAGTGTTTTCAAAACGTTTGTGACACTTGTGGAGAATCAGAGTGGCAAGAAGCTTAAATGCTTACGCACTGACAATGGTGGAGAGTATGTTTCAAAGGCCTTTCAGGACTTTTGTGAGTCAAAAGGTATAAAACGTGAACTTACTGCTCCTTACAATCCTCCTCAAAATGGTGTTGCTGAGAGGATGAATAGGACCATACAAGAGAAGGTCAGAAGTATGTTGTCTAATGCACAGCTGCCAAATGGGTTTTGGGCTGAAGCTGTATCAACAGCTGTTCATCTTGTAAATAGATCTCCTAGCAAGGTTTTGCAGAAGGATTCAGTGCCAGAGATGGTATGGTCAGGCAAAATGCCCTCATACAAGCATCTCAGAGTCTTTGGCTGTGAGGCATATACTCACGTTCCAAAGGAATTTAGGAACAAACTTGAGCCAAAGAGTAGAAAGTGCATCTTTCTAGGCTATGGTAATTCTGGTGAGATGGGGTATAGACTTTGGGATCTCGAATCCAGAAAGGTTGTCCGCAACAATGATGTTCACTTTAATGAATCCAAATATCATTCTAAACCAGAGAGGGTTGAGGAGATTAGAAGAGTTGTCTTCCAAGAAGATGGACCTGCACGTGCAAGACAAAATGTCAGGGCTCAAGAGGAGCAAGGACAGGATAGAGTGGAACCACGGGTTGTGGCTGAGCGTGAGCCACCTATTGTGCGTAGATCTAGACGTGTCACGCGACCTCCTAATAGGTTTGTTCCATCTATGAACTATGTCATGTTGACTCATTGCAATGAGCCCTCATGTTACAAGGAAGCAGTGCAAATGAAGGACTCCGGGAATTGGCAATTGGCCATGCAGTCAGAGATGACAGCTCTGCATAAAAACAAGACATGGAAGCCAATTAAATTACCACAGGGCAAAAAGGCTCTACCTTGTAAATGGGTTTATAGGTATAAGATCACCGCTCATGATAGTCAGCCAAAGTACAAAGCAAGGCTTGTTGCCAAGGGCTTTAAGCAAGAACAAGGCATTGACTTTGATGAAGTCTTCTCTTCGGTGGTCAAGATGACTACATTGAGATGCTTTCTTGCATTGGTTGCCATATTAGATTTGGTGTTGCACCAAATGGATGTCAAGACAGCGTTCTTGCATGGTGATTTAGATGTGGAAATTTACATGCAGCAGCCAGAAGGGTTTGTTGAGAAAGGCAAGGAAGATTGGGTATGCCAGTTGTTAAAGAGTCTTTATGGCTTAAAACAATCACCGAGGGCATGGTACCATAAATTCCACAAGTTTATGCTTTCTCAAGGCTACAAACGTAGTGAGTTCGATCACTATCTATATACAAAGAAGGCTAAGGATGGTAGTTGGCTGATCCTTATTTTGTATGTGGATGACATGTTGATTGCTGGCAAGCACTTGGAAGAAATTTCAGCTTTGAAGTCAAAGATGGCAAAATCGTTTGACATGAAAGACATGGGTGAGGCAAGTCATATACTTGGTATGCGCATTGAGAGAGACAGATCAAAGAAGTTGATTTGGTTATCTCAAACAGAGTATATTGACAAGGTTTTGCAACGTTTCAATATGGAGAAGGGAAAGGCACTGAGTGTTCCACTGCCACCATATGTGAAACTTAGCAAACAAGATTGTCCTGTGTCTGAGGAAGAACAGGCTGAAATGGATAAGATTCCATATGCGTCTGCAGTGGGTAGTTTGATGTATGCAATGATTGCTACTCGCCCAGACATTGCATTTGCAGTGGGAGTAGTAAGTCGATACATGTCAAACCCAGGCAAGAAACATTGGGAGGCAGTGAAAGGAATATTGAGATACCTGAAAGCTACAAAGAGTATGCGTATATGCTATGGGAGTTAGGAGCTAAGTGTAAAGGGTTTTACAAACTCAGATTATGCATGTGACTTAGACAACCAAAGGTCTACGTCAGGGTATGTCTTTACATTGGCTGGTGGAGCAGTATCATGGCGTTCTAGATTACAAGATTGTGTTACTTAGTCTACTACAGAGGCTGAATATGTTGCAGCATCAGAGGCATGCAAAGAATCAATTTGGCTTAATCGACTAGTAACAGATTTGGGAATGAAAGAAGAGATGCCTGTGTTATATTGTGATAGCCAAAGTGCTATACAATTGGCTCGCAATCCAGTTTATCACTCAAAGACAAAGCATGTGGATGTGAAGTATCATTTCATCAGGGAAATGCTCGAGGATAAGCAACTTCAGCTTGTCAAAGTTCACACCATGATCTTTTCACAAAGGCATTGTCTCGTGAGAAGCTTGAAGCTTTCCGCAAAGCTTTGGGCTTACTCCCCTTTGTGGAGTGATCCTGTCCTCAGGGCATGGCACTTCCCTTTACTCATGTGCCAGCTCTCGTTCACCGCATCACTCCAGGGGAGATTTGTTACCATATACATGTGGTAGTGATGTGTGTGAACACACTAGGATCGCCGGGGCATTTTTTCCCTCTTTAGGAGGTTTTTTCCCCCGTGCATTGTATATACGCCCATCACTCTAGGGCTATCTATCTTTCCATAGCACACTAAGTATCACACTCTCTATTGTGTGCCTTGAGCTTCTTTCGTCTTCTCCAAGCTGTGTGTGTTTCTCTGCAACCCTAATTCCAACACAAAAACCCTTATTTTTGGGTAAACAAGGAAAAAGAAGATTATTCAGTTAAACTTCTAATCGCTTAAGTCTTTTATAAGGCTGTCGACATGGCTCCAAAGAGAACCAGGGGAAATCCTCTTACCGAGGAAGAGGATGTTAGCAACAAAAGAAATAAAGTCACTAACGACCGTGAGGCTGGGCCTAGCCATAGGCCAACAGAGGAGAGTCTATGGGCACCCGCCCCACAGCACATGGACGAGCATTCCCACGTGGGTTTTGCATTATTCAATTAAGTTCTTTTAGTTTAAGTTCATTTTTAAGTTAGCATTGCCTACGTAAAGTTAGGAAGGATAAACTGGCTGAAAACAGAAGGTTACTTCCAACGTGTATTGTTTATAATGTAGGAAAGAATTGTTTGGGTTAAAACTGGTTGAAATAGGAAAGATATGATTGATCATCCTTAAGATAGCTTGTCTCAAGACACCTCCGAATCCTTAGTATAAATTGATGATAATGATTGGCTTTCTAGCCACGGATAAGTCGGTTACCCCCATGAACGTTGAGTTTCTACTCCGTGTCATGTCTTGATGTTTCTACATAAGTCAGGATACCGTTTTTTATCCTAGGGAAGCCGCCTGGTTGTATGGGCAACTGGTTTGGTGTATGGGCACCCGGAACCTTGGGTGGGGGTTTATCCACTCCAGATTTGAATAAGGAATGGGTGTTGTTTTTCACCCTTAGGTGGTCTTGAGAGAAGAAGAGTACTGGTCATGGTTATTATGGACAATGTTTTGATTGACCGTACCCTGTCTTAAGTTTAAAGATGTCTGTTTTCTAAAAGAATGCTTTCAATATTGTGTTCAAGGAATTACTATGATGGAACGTTAAAAGAAACCGTTATTTTAAATGTTAAAACAATGTGATAGTAACTAGAAAATAATTGAATCATGTGTGAGTGCGGGGTGGTAAGTGGGTATTGACTAAGGTTGTTAATCAAGGCCGGGTGGACCTGATTAGTCAGGTAGTTATCTATCCCTGCGCACTAAAACGTTTAGAAAACTTCTTCACTTGGAAGAGGAGTCCACCAGCGACGGCTGTGCCCTCACATCTATTAGGGGGAAAAAAGCGTTGGTTGAGGATACCTTAGCCCAATTGTGGCAGTTATAGGGCCGAAATAGTTTTTTTTAACTTTTACTACGTTGTCCGGTTTCCGCTGCGAGACACCCTCTTCTTGCTTCCACGCGCCTGCGGGTCGAGCTTCGTCCTTAGCTGACAAATCTTGTTAGGTGAGTTCTCGCTGTGCTAACAACCATCGCGGCGTATCCGCCAACACCAGTCCACCTCTTTTCTCAATTTCCAAGCGCGCGCGCGCACACACACACACACACACAGCTAGACTATGACACACACACACACACACACAACATACAATTAACATAGACAAGATTGTAAGAGTGTGTAAGAGAATTGTAAGGGATAGAGACTTGATTAAAGAGTACACAACAAATAAAGCATAGCATAAGAGAGTAGAGAAGAGAATATGCAAGAGAAACGCTTAAATCTAGCCCCAAACTCCATGGCACCTCTCTTGTGGATTTGGTATCTAATATATTATTTGTGAGTTTAAGGTGTCAAAAAGTGAGGCCCCTCTTTTACACCCACTTCACTTTTGTAAATGAGTGAAGCTTATTAGTTCTTGCATGACCCATAAGATAGGTTCCCACTACAATTATTTACAGAGCCATAGTGGCTTAATAGAATGAAATTCTAAAATACTGTGCGAAAATAAAATGGCCAAGAGTAATTGTCGATGCCTCTTCATCAACTCCCCGCATTCCACTCTACAAAACCATCATCATCAACTCGGTTAGAAAAATAAATAGACAACACATAATTAACCATTACGCCAACTATCCCAATTGCAGTTAACCACTATAACAGGAGGGTGCCCAGTCTCGTAACATCCTTGCCACCAGGGATAGCAACCGTCCTCAGTTACTCAATAGAAAATCAACTGGACCGTGAGTGATGGAAATTGTGGAGAAGGTCGAGGAAGTTGCCAAAAAACTTTTCAGGCATCCATTTGGCACCCTCCCTTAAAAGTCAAAAGGTAACGGTTATAAACCATGCCAGTGCATGTAGTGGTGGTGTCGTGATCAACTATTTTGTTAGGATGAGTTACTCTTCTTGGTCTACTACAAGTGAAGGTGGGTCTTCATAAATGTGATGTGTAGGTAGGGGTCCTCGGAATGGTCGTAAAAGACTAATGTGAAATGCATTGTGAATGTGCCAATATGCAAGTAGGTCTAAACGTAAAGAAACATCATTGATGATAGCTGAAATTTTAAAAGGTCCATAAAAACCAAGAGCAAGCTTAACAAAGACATTGGTATCAACACTTTTGATCCTGTTTTTTTCAATGCGAAGTAAAACATAATCACCTTCTTTGAATTGGTGTACCTTGTGGTGCTTGTTAGCATGCTTAGTGTAAAGTTCTTGTGAGTGTTCAATGAAAGAATGCACACTTGCATAAATATCATGAAATTCAGTAGTAAAATCATCAGTGGGTAGGCACAACCTTAGAAAGACCTGAAGCAGGAGTAGGAAGAGAGTGAATATACACAATGTCAAATGGAGATTTACCTGTGGCAGTGTGAGCGGTGTTGTTATATGAAAATTGTAGAATATGCAGGTAATCATCCCATTTCTTAGGCTAAGAAGAAACATAATCCTTTAGCAAATCAATAATAGTGCGGTTGGTGACTTTGGTTTGACCATTAGATTCAGGATGAAAGGCAAAAGTGAAGTCAAGTGTAGTGCTAAGATTTTCAAACACAGTAGTCTAAAAAGCACTACAGAATTTTGTATCTCGATCAGAAATAATGACTCTAGGCAAACCATGATGTGGGAAAACAGTCTTAAGAAACAAAAGTGTAGCTTGTGATACCGGTTTAGCCGCACCGCCCTCTAGCCCGACCAAAGAAACTGAAGTTTGGCCGGTTTTTGAAACCAAGGCCGTAGGAATCAACCCATTCGGGGAGTCGGAGGTAAAAACAAAAAATAAAATGTTTTTTTGTATTATTATCGTCGTCACCAACTCGCGCGCGTGAGGTAGGCCGCCGAGCCTCCTTTTGGCACACACTTTTCCTCTCATATTTTATTTTCCCTCTCTCTCTCTTCCACCAAGCCCTACAGGGCGCATAAAATATCACACACTCTCTCTCCCTCTGGCGGGCCACCATGATTTACAAAAGTCTCCCTCTCTCCCTTCCATTATTCATATTAGCTCAAATATTCTCTCTCTCTTACCCCTCCTCATTCGTCCATACTTCCCCCCCGGCAGGCCGCGATATCACCCTCTCCAACTCCCCTCTAGTCCACACCCCCTCGATCTCACTCTCCCCTCCCTTTATCCCCCTTTTCTTTCTCCTACTGGTGGGCCACCACTCTTCCAAGATCTCTCTCCCTAGTCTCTCTCTCTCTCTCTCTCTCTCTCTCTCTCGTTTTTACACTCTCCCGCTCTCTGTGTGAACGGCCCGAAGGTGCTGTACAAAATATCTCTATCTCTTAAACACACCCTCCCCTCACCCCTCAGCTCTCGCTCTCCCCATCACTCTAGCTAACTCTCTAACACTCTCTCTCTCTCTCTCTCTCTCTCTCTCTCTCTCTCTCTCTCTCTCTCTCTCTCTCTCTCTCTGTGTGTGTGTGTCAGGCCCTGCGGCCGCAGCGACAATTCACTCTCACTCTCTACCTAGACACACCACACACCACCTTGTTGACACACACACACACACTTGTATACTGTGCATATGAAGAAAAACTCACAAAAAAACCCCCCTTCCTCCCCCCCCCCCCCCCCCCCCCCCCCCCCCTCCCCTCCTTTTTTAGACTCCTGCTGCCTGGACCATACTAGGTCAAAAAAAAAAAAAATAATTACTACCGGGGGCCAAGCCCTTTACTAAGTAATGATGCTCTGTCGAGCGTGATCAATGGATACTGCCCTCAGGGAGTAGCGAAGGTGGCCCTCATCCGCCCCCCAGTCTGTTGATCTCTATTGAAAACTATAGGCGGGGTACTCGATGATGTATCTCCTACTCATGGTGAAGCGTGGCCTTCCTCTCTCGAGTCCGTGACAGTGCACAAGGGAAAGGCTTGCCTCCTCCTACTATAAAAATAGGTGAGGGCGCATCTCTTCCCCTCACTTAGCTATATTGGGTGTGTTGAGTCATTTTGTGAAACACTTCCTGTCTGCTTGCCACTACCAAGGAGAATGGAGCTCTCCTCGGAGGTGACTCAGGTGCTCAATCCCTCCTCTACTGAGTTTACTGTTTTTCTACACCGTTTGTTACACATACTAAAGGTTTTTTCCTACCTCTTGCTTGGTAAGAATATGCATACTATATAGGCTTGTTTTTTGTTTTGGGCTTCTTGCAAAAACTGAGCAGATTAGCACTTGCTGCTGATAGTCTTAAAAGGCTGGATATAGTGAAAAACAAGGATTGGAGCATCCCTGCCATATGCATAAGAAATGGCTCCTGACCTAGAACTTGTTGGGCCGACTTTTTGGCTTACTATAGGCTATGTCAATTAGTGCAGGTGCATATACTTTCAAAACTTGAATGGTTTTTTGTTTGCTAAAAGCCTAGACACTATGGGGGGCCGTGGGCCTCTTGTGCATAAAAAATGATCATGGTCTGCATAATGGGGTGGCCTTAGGGCGGCAATAGTTCTGCGTGTGCATGAATGACAGTAGATGTTGGAGAGTATGTGGTGATGAAGTATGAAGGGTGGTTTGATGGCCGTTCAGGCTTCTGTTGGGTAAGAAGCAAAAGGCGGGCTGTTACTATATACCGACTGTGTAAATGGTTGCTACAAGGGATTATGGCCAATGGGCCACTTGGTGAAAACAAACAGCAGGTTGTTGTCGCTCTCTCTTTTTGTCTTCCGTAATTAACTAGTTGCTTAGTATAATTTGGAACTCATATGCCGGACATTGCATATGGGAATAACTTGACATCTTTTTCCGAAGGTATTTATATAGTAGCACATTCTTCTAAACTTTTGAAATAAGCCATGGTTGGCATGACCAAACACTATTGGTCAAGATAATAGATAATGACTCTTTGGATAAAGAAGGTAAGTGGATATTTTTTGGCTTGGGTATAGCCTCCAAGCTTTCTGGCAAGAAAATGATAAAGTTCTTTACTACTCCCATCTTTTCTTATTAGTTGGTGTAAAAAAACGAGGCATCTATAACCCCTGGTTAAACAAAAAATATCGGATCTCACATGTTTTTGTACCTTTGATACCATGGGTTCTACTGATTGAAGAAAGGTAAGTATATAGCTGCTTCTTTATACATAGTCACTAAGTGGTGGCTCTTGGTGTTACCTTTGATGGACTCCACCATAGTTTAAAAAGGAATATGAAAAACTGCTAACATAATGAATAAATTAGCTTGTCTAAAGTAATTAAAACCTATAAGATGGACATGGATAACAACTGATAGAGTCCATTGATACCTGTAAAACACATCCAAGGCTAACAGAATTGTTGTCTTGTTTGGATGGATGCAGGTAAGGACTCTATCTTATCTTGGATGGCTTTCTTTTCTTTGGCAAGCAACCTTTCTATAATGAATTACTCACTGAGGAACTAGGAAGTTCTCCTATTTCTAATTTTACTGAAAGAGGATCTCTTTCCTACAATCATTGTACCTAAATAATTCTAATACTGAGTTATTTTTGTACATATCAGTTCATTTATTCCTTGGCCAGCTGTCTTTGAATGTAAAAATTCAATTATGTCTTATTAGTTAAGATTTAAACAGCTCCACACACATCCTATACATAAGGTTTCTTCTTTTTGGGAAAACCGGGATGCTGGCCTAGATATTTTCTTAGGAATGGAGCTCTAAATTGGACCCACAATCGATAAATCCTTCATTGGTAGATTGGTGTTAGGTGGCCCCCTTTAAACTCTTTTTCCTGGTTCCCTGCTCACGGCTACCATAGTCTCTGACTTTTGCCGGTTGAAGGTTTGCAAGACCAAGTATACTTTACTATTTAGACACTTTTTGCTAATCTTTATGTCACTTTTTTTAGGAGTGCTCACGCTATAGATTGACAGCTTGCATGAGCACTAATCACAACCCTAAGAATCATGCAAAGATTCTTGATCAGATTAAGCTTTACATTAAAAAACAAATACCAAAGGATGCCTTGGCTTCTAGAATTAGACCTTTCCTTGCTAGAAAAGCCAAACTATGTACTACATACTATGGCAAGAAAAAGTAAACCTGACCTCACTGTTTTTGCAGACTCTGGTCTTATCTCAAGGATTGGAACTCACCTCAGAGCCCCTCTCTGTGGCTTCATCTCTTGTCCTCAGATGTATAAGCAGTTTGGATGCTTCACAACTTATTTATGATTCAGCTCTTGTCTTGGATAAAAAACTGTCTATCTTGCATATGTTGTCATTTAATGACTGGGTAAAAATTATGGCTACACTGGACAAGGCCTCCCTAGAAGTAATTAACTTATTGACCCAATATATTTCCCAACTTCCAGTCCTTGCTACACAATATCAGTAAGAGCTTGCTCAGTTTTCCTCTTCAGGAGCTGAGCTGTCAAACTTCCTTAGGAAAATTTGTGGGCTTAACCCCTCATTTGTCTGCACCACAAATAACCCCTCCATCCCTCCAGTTGGAGGAATATTCTATAGAGATAGTGCTGCACTAGAGGCAGTAAAAGAATTCCAAAACAATCTTTGTTCCCTCAATGATGTCAAGCTCCTGGAGATGGTACCAAACATCTCTAAAGTGTTTCATGTCTTACCAATAAGACAAATAGAAATTGAATCTCTCGGAGTTGATCATCAACTATGGGTTCTACCGAACAAGGCTTTCCTTGCCCCCATTCTTAGTGAAACCTGGGTGTACTTGGCCAATCTCCCAGCCTCAACAGTAGAAGACTGTAAACTCAAGATTCTCAAAGGCGGACACTTCTTGGACAAGGGAGAACTAATTAAATCACCCTTTAACCTCCACCTCATCGACCACTCCAAATGCCCCTCAAATTCTTGATTGTACATATGTACTAAAGGAAGTATGGAATTTGCAAAAAGCAACCCGGATTTCTACACAGAGTCTATCTGGAATACCTTCCGCCCCTATGTAAAATGTGGTTGCAGGTTTTTGGACCCCAAAACTACCTGTGAATCAAGCATCATGTGGTTTGACCATGCAATATGGTTTATCCTCAACCACTTGGATCTGTTATTTCCAAAAAAAACCTGTCGACTTTCATCTGTCCCTCATCTGTTCTTGGCTTGGCGGATAGGCTAAGCAAATTGTGACTGCACAAATTTGTTGGGGTATAAAGCCCAATGTGGTCGCCCAGGTAAGTGGGCGGGCCGCCAGGTATGTACACATATTCTTTTGTAAAAACCTAATAAGAACTCGCTATGCTCTACACATTACAGTAGAGCGAGTTCACCATATAGTCGTGCTCTTCTTCTCGCACTCTCTCTCGCGTCGCACTTCCGCTCGTACTCCTTCAATTGGTATCAGAGCTCAGATCGAGGCTCGGGGCAGCACTGCAGAAGGCTAGAGTCACAAGCTCAGATTGGAGTGAAATTCAACAGGCAAAGACACGGCACCCAAAGGGCTTGGTGTGCTCAGAATTTCATTCTGAGGTCATCTCGGCCACCGTTTGGCTTCGACAAAGGTCTGCGCAGGCCATTTTCGACTACGTGGTCTCAGCGGGTGCAGATCCGACTCTGCAAATTTGGGGTTTTCGGCCTACGACTGCAGGTGTTGAGGATATCGACACTCCCAGAGTGTTGATTTGTGGTTGTCTACACATCGAAGGACGGCTAACAGTTCTTGGAGGCGTGTCACATACGACACGGGCGCATCTACACACAGACTGTAGGCGACATCCACTAGTTCATCAGGTAGCTTGTGTTTGCTGCTTGATATTCCAGATTTCATCCTGACATTGCAGGTACTTCCACATGGGATGTATTGTCAAAGATGATGTATGTCTGTTGAGGGTTTGCTGGCTGTGAGTCACGCAGCAAACAACCGCCGCAGCGGTTACAACATACAATGGGAAATTTGTGGATGTATGACTTTGTGGGAAGTCTATGTACTGTCAGATTTACTGCAGCCTTTGTTGAGGGTCGAGGGAGGTTTTATTGAGCTGGGGGAATCTCGAATGTTGAGATCCTTTCGGTGATACAGGTCTTGGAGGGATCCCTCGAGCACCCTTAGATAGGCAGCTAGGATGTATTGACTGTGAGTTAGACAGTTGGGATTGCATCTTTGCTTTACTGCCGTTGAGGCATTGTCACAGTCTATGCTTACAGGACACTGACAGGACAGTGAGAGACAGTACAGGTGCAGGACAGGTTTACCCGCAGCTTACAGTGTCAGAGAGACAGTGTTTTTTGAGTTGTTTTTTGGTCTGTTTTTTAGTACACCAGAGCCATTTTACAAAGGAGACTCTGCCAAAATTTCTGCAAAATCTGAAGCTTTCTTGGTTCATTTGACAGGTTGATATTGGTTTAGAGGTCACTTTACAGGGGAAACTCTGCCGAATTTTTCCCAGAAAAGTAAACTACTGTGAAGCGTAGCTATGGCTGGATCACAGGACACTGCTCTTTACAATATCAAGAAGTTGGATGGAACCAATTTCCCATTGTGGAAGAAGCAGATTTGGCACGTGTTGGTACAAAAGAAGAAGATTAAACCTATAAAGCTCAAGGGGATAAAACCAGAAGATATGGACGAAGATGAATGGAGCAAAATGGATGAATTGGCACTTTCTACCATTATGCTGACTTTGGCAGAAAGCGTTTACTTCAATGTAGCAGATGAGATGTCGGCTTATCAAGCATGGTTAAAGCTGAGTGATCTTTATGAGAAGCAGAGTGCAGCTTCACAGGTATATTGCCTTAAGAAGCTTGTTGACTTGAAGATAAAAGAAAGGACACCTATGTCCAATCATCTGAATGAATTCAACAAAATCTACAGTCAGTTGTCAGCTCAAGGTGTCAAGTTTGATGAACCTGTTAGAGCTATGTTCCTGTTGATCACATTGCCGGAAAGTTGGGACACTTTTCGCACAACTTTGAGTAATTCTGCACCTCCAGATGGTTTGAACATAGCAGGTGTAGAAAGAAGTCTGCTTACTGAAGAAACCAATAGAAAGACAATGGACAAAGGCAAAGGAACAGCCTTAGTTGTCAGGGGAAGGACCAAAGAAAACTACAAAGGTGGAAAGAGGAATCAGTCTCGTAGCAAGTCTCGCAGTGCTAAAGGCAAGAGTGACATAGAATGCTACCATTGTGGCAAGAAGGGTCACAAGAAAAGAGACTGCAGAGAATGGAAAGCAGAAAAAGACAAAGAGAAAGCTGAAGACCATGGTGAGAAGAACAAGTCCTCAGTGAAGATTCAAGAAATAAATGTGACAAACACTGTTGCACAGGATGACAGTCTAGTGTCAGGAGACATCTACTTCTTGAAGAATACAATGGACTCAGCTCTTCTTACAGCATCTGATGGAAATGCACTGAGTGACTGTATAGACTTAGGGGCATCACTTCATGTGTCTCCAAACAAGGAGTGGTTTACTTCTTATGTGACCACTAAAGATCATGTTCGGCTAGGCAATGGGCAGACATGTGAGATCTTAGGTGTTGGAGATGTTCAATTGAAGTTTCAGAATGGCTCTTCTTTCACGCTGAAGAATGTGAGACATGTTCTCGCAACTACAAAGAGCTTGATCAGCACAGGTTTACTTGATGGTGCTGGCTACGTCACCACTTTTGGACAGAACATGTGGAAGATATCCAAGGGTTCTATGACAGTAGCACATGGAGTAAAGTCTGGAGGACTTTACATGATTTATGTATCAAATGTCTCTAAAAATATAATCAATGTAACCGAGCAGCCGAACGTTTCTTTGTGGCATAGCCGGTTAGGACATATGTCCAAGAAGGGAATGGAAAATCTTGTCTCGTTCTGGTTATTTTCCTGGCTTTTCATTTAATGATTTTGAATTCTGTGAACATTGTCTGTATGGTAAGCAAACACAGCAGCCACATAAGCATAGAAGCAGTAGAAGAGATACACAGTTGGCACTTGTTCATAGTGATTTGTGTGGACCTATGCCTAACCTATCTCTAGGGGGAGCTTCTTACTTTATGACATTTATAGATGATTACTCGAGGAAAGTATGGGTTTAATTTCTCAAGCAGAAGGATGAAGCGTTTAGTGTTTTCAAAACGTTTGTGACACTTGTGGAGAATCAGAGTGGCAAGAAGCTTAAATGCTTACGCACTGACAATGGTGGAGAGTATGTTTCAAAGGCCTTTCAGGACTTTTGTGAGTCAAAAGGTATAAAACGTGAACTTACTGCTCCTTACAATCCTCCTCAAAATGGTTTTGCTGAGAGGATGAATAGGACCATACAAGAGAAGGTCAGAAGTATGTTGTCTAATGCACAACTGCCAAATGGGTTTTGGGCTGAAGTTGTATCAACAGCTGTTCATCTTGTAAATAGATCTCCTAGCAAGGTTTTGCAGAAGGATTCAGTGCCAGAGATGGTATGGTCAGGCAAAATGCCCTCATACAAGCATCTCAGAGTCTTTGGCTGTGAGGCATATACTCACATTCCAAAAGAATTTAGGAACAAACTTGAGCCAAAGAGTAGAAAGTGCATCTTTCTAGTCTATGGTAATTCTGGTGAGATAGGGTACAGACTTTGGGATCCCGAATCCAGAAAGGTTGTCCGCAGTAATGATGTTCACTTTAATGAATCCAAATATCATTCTAAACCAGAGAGGGTTGAGGAGATTAGAAGAGTTGTCTTCCAAGAAGATGGACCTGCACATGTAAGACAAAATGTCAGGGCTCAAGAGGAGCAAGGACAGGATAGAGTGGAACCACAAGTTGTGCTGAGCCTGAGCCACCTATTGTGCGTAGATCTGGACGTGTCACGCGACCTCCTGATAGGTTTGTTCCATCTATGAACTATGTCATGTTGATTGATTGCAATGAGCCTTCATGTTACAAGGAAGCAGTGCAAATGAAGGACTCCGGGAATTGGCAATTGGCCATGCAGTCAGAGATGACAGCTCTGCATAAAAACCAGACATGGAAGCTAATTAAATTACCACGGGCAAAAAGGCTCTACCCTGTAAATGGGTTTACAGGTATAAGATCACCGCTCATGATAGTCAGCCAAAGTACAAAGCAAGGCTTGTTGCCAAGGGCTTTAAGCAAGAACAAGGCATTGACTTTGATGAAGTCTTCTCTCCGGTGGTCAAGATGACTACATTGAGATGCTTTCTTGCATTGGTTGCCATATTAGATTTGGTGTTGCACCAAATGGATGTCAAGACAGCGTTCTTGCATGGTGATTTAGATGTGGAAATTTACATGCAGCAGCCAGAAGGGTTTGTTGAGAAAGGCAAGGAAGATTGGGTATGCCAGTTGTTAAAGAGTTTTTATGGCTTAAAACAATCACCGAGGGCATGGTACCATAAATTCCACAAGTTTATGCTTTCTCAAGGCTACAAACGTAGTGAGTTTGATCACTGTCTATATACAAAGAAGGCTAAGGATGGTAGTTGGCTGATCCTTATTTTGTATGTGGATGACATGTTGATTGCTGGCAAGCACTTGGAAGAAATTTCAGCTTTGAAGTCAAAGATGGAAAAATCGTTTGACGTGAAAGACATGGGTGAGACAAGTCATATACTTGGTATGCGCATTGAGAGAGACAGATCAAAGAAGTTGATTTGGTTATCTCAAACAGAGTATATTGACAAGGTTTTGCAACGTTTCAATATGGAGAAGGGAAAGGCATTGAGTGTTCCATTGCCACCATATGTGAAACTTAGCAAACAAGATTGTCCTGTGTCTGAGGAAGAACAGGCTGAAATGGATAAGATTCCATATGCGTCTGCAGTGGGTAGTTTGATGTATGCAATGATTGCTACTCGCCCAGACATTGCATTTGCAGTGGGAGTAGTAAGTCGATACATGTCAAACCCAGGCAAGAAACATTGGGAGGCAGTGAAAGGAATATTGAGATACCTGAAAGCTACAAAGAGTATGCGTATATGCTATGGGAGTCAAGAGCTAAGTGTAAAGGGTTTTACAGACTCAGATTATGCAGGTGACTTAGACAACCGAAGGTCTACGTCAGGGTATGTCTTTACATTGACTGGTGGAGCAGTATCATGGTGTTCTAGATTACAAGATTGTGCTACTCAGTCTACTACAGAGGCTGAATATGTTGCAGCATTAGAGGCATGCAAAGAATCAATTTGGCTTAATCGACTAGTAATAGATTTGGGAATCAAAGAAGAGATGCCCGTGTTATATTGTAATAGTCAAAGTGCTATACAATTGGCTCGCAATCCAATTTATCACTCAAAGACAAAGCATGTGGATGTAAAGTATCATTTTATCAGGGAAATGCTCGAGGATAAGCAACTTCAGCTTGTCAAAGTTCACACCACAGAAAATCCTGTTGATCTACTTACAAAAGGACTTCCCTCAAAGAGCTTTGCGCATTTTCGCAAGCAGTTAGGTGTAGGGTAGTACATCACTTCTCTACATCTCTTGTATATTAGCTTGTATACTAGCTTCTCTCACACTTAAAGTACCACATTGGACTTTAAGTGGGAGATTGTTGGGGTATAAAGCCCAATGTGGTCGCCCAGGTAAGTGGGCGGGCCGCCAGGTATGTACACATATTCTTTTGTAAAAACCTAATAAGAACTCACTATGCTCTACACATTACAGTAGAGCGAGTTCACCATATCATCGTGCTCTTCTTCTCGCACTCTCTCTCGCGTCGCACTTCCGCTCGTACTCCTTCACCCACTGATGTGCCAAGCTACTCTGATGTGGGTGCAAGCTAGGGCCAGTAGTGGGATGGACACTTGCCCCTAATATCTCCTTAAAGGATCAGTGAAAACCCACTAACGAAGGCACACGTGTCGGACATATTTGTATTTATGCGCATCCATCTGATAATGAAGGCCACTACCTACCTAGCCTCAGTCTTCGAGCTGCCGTAATGGTCGTGTACTGACCCTGCTCTCATGCTGCGTCCTAACCTGCATAATCGCCTTTGATTTTCGCGTCCTTTTTCAATCACCAGTGGTCAGCTGGATTCGAGCTCGCCATCATACCTGCAAAGCTTCAATGGCAGATACCGGGCAAGACCATCACCACTCAATCAAAAGGGAGAATTGGATGCTAGAAGGTGTTGTGGCACATGAGAGCCAAACTGTGCTTAGCTTGCTGGAGACAGCAACAAGCAATACAAGCAGGAAAACAGATTCTGATGAGTACGATCGACAGATTAGTGAGGTGTCACCAGTAAATGCAGTTGATCATCAGCATCATCATCTTAAAGAGACTCATAAAACTGTTGGAGCAAGGCGTCATCCCCTTGACTTTTTGCAGCAGCATAATCATTCTCAACATGGAGGCCTGCATCTTAACTGTGCTAGTCCCACATATATGGATCATGAAGCCTCAGATGCAGCGCTCTCTCTGCATTGCATGCAGGTCTTGAGGCCTCTGAACGAGTCCCTTTACACGACGGCTGACTTCATGAAAGACAGTTTTGTCTAGCCTCTGATCTCTTTGATCTCTCTCTCTCTCTCTCTCTCTCTCTCTCTCCACTGCCTCTGTCTCTCCCTCTCTTTCAAAATGAACGCTGGTAAAAGTTTTGGCGATAGGGACCTTCATCCATGTAAACTGCAGCGCTGAAGAAGATTTGTTTCTGCGCCTGGGCGCACAGTACTTTTGTTCCATTTTCATCGCAATGTAGTCAGTGGTCGCTCTTTGTTTTTTGAAGAAATTCTGAGGCTTCATGCCCACTCGAGCCCACACCCACACCCAGGTGCGGCCCCACCTGGTTTCGTGAGTGGTGATGGTCTTGCGGCCCCACCTTGTAGTAAAGCAGCATAGCCTTTTCCACCTGGGAAAGCTTGGATTTGACGCACATGACACAGAGTTGAACCAGGGTATTGTTTGAAATCAACTGACAACACCTACCTAGCAGGGAACAGAGCAGGAAGAAGAAGGCGACGCGTGTGCACAGTCAATGGTTGAACTGGAGAACGCAGATAAAATCGGAGGTTAAATCAGCTTGGACTGGCTCCTCCTCTTTCCTTTTTGTGGGTTTCTCTTTCTCCTCCTCTCTCCTTTTTTTGGGTTTCTCTTTCTGTTTTGACTAATGACATTGTTCGATGCAGGCAATGGTGGACAAGATTAGATGCAGGTGCTGACAACAAAACCTATTGTTGACATGGTGAGAACATTTGTTTCTCACTCAACAATCATAATGCTTGTCCTTCTTTGTCATCGTAAATACAAATTGTTTGGAAGCTTGCTGCTAATACACATAAACAATTTAAAAGATGTTGTAAGATATGCAAAATGTCATTCTTGTAATGAGTATAGTCAAACATTATCCGTGGTAAATACCTAGCACTACTATATCAAAGTGAAGGATTACAAAGGGGTGCCCAAAAACTTATGGATAGTTTGCTTTCAATAGCCAAAATCTGGCTGCAAAATCAGCAAGAGCTGTTCATAATGTTTGAAGTAGACTGGGTAAACTTGTAGCTAGTGTGGTGGTTGGCACAAAAGTTGTTGTTGCTGTCTTGATTGTCTAATCTTCTCCAATCAATGTCGTCGTGCAAAAGCATGATATGGTTGGTCCACATGCAATGGTCGTAGATGTAAACCTTGGGTAGAGCCAGCTTCCCATAAGATTGACCGTAATTGCTGCTCAAACTGTTGTTGTTGAACCTCCCAAGCCCTTCTTGAAATCTGTGCGTGGTGTGCCTCTGTTCACCTTTGCCCAACAGCATCCCTATCTGCTTGTGTTTGCTGCTTTTTCTTCTCTTTTTCTAACTTTTTATCTTCCTTTGCTTTAGCAAGTTCATCTTTCTTTGCTGTTTTGGCCTTCATGCTTTCAATATATTGGTTTGAAGTGAGAATCAAGCTATTGGTGTAGTCAACAAATGCCTCGCGATGAACCTGCATGATGCACATCTCTGTTGCAGGGACTTGAAGAAGATTTATTATGCGATTCTGATCTTCGATCGCTTTGTTTTGAGCTAAAGAAGAGGGTGGGATGTTCTCATCAGCAAGTGGTTGATTTAAAGCTAGACTGGGTGTTGAAGTGGAGGCATTTTGATGATGAAAACTTTTTTTTGCTGGTTAGCTGCATGTGAAGTCGTGTGATGCCTGCGTGATTGTTCCCCAAGTTCCATGATGTCTTCTTGCTCTAGGAGCTGAGTGAAACTTAATTGATGTCTGACATCTGCTTGTGCAGCAAACATGCTTTCTTCAAATTGTGTTGCCATGTCATTCAAAGCCATAATGGCCTCATCCTCTATCTGATCTTGTAGTGGTGTAGTTGGCACTTGAGAAACCTCCTCTTCAATGACTTGCTCTGAATTGTCGATTAGGCTAATGTGGTTACATGGCATACCTTTGAAATCTACTGCAGATGGAATAAACGGCCAGATGCCGGTCGTCTCGAAGCCTGCCTTGATGTTTGATTCTGTGAAAGAGGTTTTGATAGCCTTTGCCACAATACTTGCCAATTCCGCTTTTGAAGCTTGTCGTGAGGTTGTTCTTCGCTGCCATATGTCTCTCTTTTTGCGAAACTGAACCTTCAATGACTTGAATACAGAAACGTCCAAGGGTTGTAATTTGTGTGAAGTATGTGCTGGTAATGTCATTATGTCAATTCCTGCTGCTTGTGCTTGTTCAACAACCTCTAGTGATACATGGTTGCCATGACCATCAAGTATTAATAGATGTCTGATGTCCTTTCCTATGCTTTTAGTGATTGCATTATCAAAATGTTGAAGCCATGCTTTGAAGAGTTCTCTTGTAATCCAAACCTTCTTTTGCATTGCCATTGCCGCTCCTTCTTCACAATCTTGAATGTGATTGCTTGTTATGCGGCTGCCTTTGAAAATGTAGTATGTTGGAATGGACTGTCCGGCAGCATTTACACAACACAATACAGTCATCCATTCTCTAGAGTCACATGTGATTGCATAGACAGATTTTACACCTTTCTTTGCCAGGACCTTCATCCCCCTGTCTCTGGAGCCTTGAAATCCTGTTTCGTCCACATCCCATATGTTGGTGGGTGGGTAGTTATGCTCATTGTAGAGTTTTTTTAGATTGTCATGGAGAGACTTTACTATTTATGGGCAAAATCGTGCGGCTCTTGATTGGTCCAGGCCCTCTGCTACTCTGAAGACTAGGGAAGGATGTCGCCTCCGAAAGCTATCCCACCAACTCTTTCATGGGATACCGTTTGAGAACAATGTGTGCCTTGTTTGACAGATTTCTACCACTTTGAGTCTCACATCCATAACTGATACGCCATGTCCGGCTTCGCCCTTCATGTAAATCCATTGAAGTAGAGCTTTCTCTTCGTCCTCCGACAGCTGCATTGGCGGACCTCGCTTCTTACTTTGAGTTCTTACTTCCTCCCAGTTTGAAATGGCAGTTCTGCTGATGCCAAACTGCAATGAGCATTTGTGTAAGGACATGCCACTCTCTTGCTTCAAGTGCTCTTGCCATGTCTTCTTCGGTCCATTGTGTGTGCTTTTTACTCCTTGCCGGCATGTTCGGAGACTCTTGGTTGTCTTCAGAAGCTAGATTTGTAGACCTTTCGACAGGCACTCTTGGTTGTGTTGACTGCTTTTTACTCCTTGCCGGCGTGTTCGGAGACTCTTGGTTGTCTCCACAAGCTAGTTTTGTAGACCTTTCGACAGGCACTCCTAGTTGTGTTGACTGCTTTGGCTTGGGGAATGTAGGTCTAGCCATGACAGCAAGAGGAGGTGTTTTCGCTGATTTGCGCTTTCGTGAACCGGCTTTAGGGTTTGGCTCGGCCACTCTCTTCTCTGTATTTTTGTCCAGTTTTGCTAAAGGGGTTGTCTTGTGCGATGCAGATCTTAAATCCTTGCTTGATGTGTTTGTGTGTATTGATCGACCAGGTATGGTTTGCTTTCTCCTTGCCATAGTGCTCCTGTATATTGAAGGCTGATAGGGAGTCAATACATGATAATGAGGTGAAAGACTTACATATGATGCATGATACATGAACCAGGAAACTTACATATGAGGTCAGTTAGAGGTTGTGCTCCTCGGGAGTGTCTTGGAGAAGATGATCGTACTCCTTTAATGAGAACTTGCGCTTGGGGGCTGAGGTTGAAGGATTTATTGCTGGACTGTTTGGTGTCGGAGTTGGAGTTGGAGTTGGCTTCGGAGTGGATGAAGTTGCAGCCTTGGGGGAAACGAATTGACCTTTCATGCGTGGTAGGTTGCACATAAAAACGGGCATTACGTGCACCCGCCCACAACAGCAAACACGGCCTCCATTCTTGTGAAGCAAGAGTGATGTACAAAGCAAGCCTTCAAGTGTCGGATGTCGCTCTATTAGACATGCCTTGCATTCACAAAGTGCGGGAGCAGCCATGAATAGTTCTGCTTCATTACCTGTTGCAAAGCCACCTTGTTAGGGGAGTTGTGGCATATACAGGACTTGTTGATTCCTCATATATATAGGATCCAGGCTTCATTACAGCAATTCAAAAAATCAACAGCAGGTAGAAGAATTAAGTGCCAGTCATGAGTGCTTTTGTAGATTGTATCGGTATGTATCTTCATCTAGGAAAGCTGTTTTCATGTAAAAATTAGCAGAGTCAGCAGTGTACAATGCTCAAGATTTCTGTGCATGGGCATGCTTGTTCCAGTAGGATTTTACAAAAGGTGTACTTCTCTGTGCACTTCAAGTGCTCAAACACTTCTTGTAAGATGAAAAAGACCAGGCATACAGGAGTCTTAATGACATACATTTAACAAGGATCAGATGTGACATCTACGCTTGCCAGCATGTTTCTTCGTCTACCTTATCTGATTAAGTTGTCCTGTTTTAACTGAACATACAAGGATTGATTTGCAAGCTTAAAATGATCGTACAAGGACATGGCACATCCTGCATATTAATGGGAGCTCCTTAACATTGCGAAATCTTGGATCTAATGAGTATAGTCACCTGTTCTTGCTCCTTTAAGTCATTCCATTCTCATAAAATCACCTTAAAATCTACGTCTAGTAGCAAAATGTTGGCAGAGCCTCATAACTAGTCATACCTCTAGTGATACATGGCTTCAGTACCTGTTTTGCAAAGCCACCTTGTAAGCTTGTTGTGGATTCGTGGAATAAGACTACTTGGTTCACTGGTTAAACAAGTGGAGACTTGCTAGTGCAGTTTAAGCAGGGTTTCTAATGTTTTCAGCTTGTGCAGGTTGTTCACATGGTTGCAGGTGTGTCATACACAGGAGGGTTTTATGGATGGTTTGCAGGTTTGGGATAAAGAAGGGCGAGACTGCTCTTTGAGGTGGTAGTGAAAGGGGATTGTTCAAGAGAGGGCTAAGGTTCTTAAAGAGAGGATGTGGTTATTGAATTTTCTGATTTGGATGCTTCTGATCGGCTGTGTTTGCTTGTTCCTGAGATTGCTTGCTCTCTGTACGTAATTGAGATGTTATAATTTTAACTGGGGTGGCCGATTTGCATTTGTGGTTAATGCTGACAGAGTGCTTATTGCAGGTTGTGGCTTATGAAGGCACAATGGTGGATATGATGAAGTGGGCGCCTCTCTAGATTCGGCATGGGTCTTCATGAGTCATGGGGAGTTGTGGAGGATTATGACGCGCGGTGGAGGGTGAAGTCAGTGGTGGCCCAAAACTTTTCTTATTCCTTTGCTGCTTATAATAAAAGCAGAAGGCCACGTTGTAAAAGTGTTCCCATTTTGGTTTTAATAGGAACTTTATTTGGCCTTTCCTTGTACCCAACATCTGTCCCACTACTGGTAACCGGACCCTTTACCCTAATATTGTGTCGTTTTCAATTTCAAAAATGCCGGTTGAGAGCAAGTAGAAAAGGAGAAATTCCACCCCAAAATAGAGAAAACTAGTGTAAAAACCCCAAAAAAATGACCTGATTTTCTAAAATTTCCTCCTGACAAAATCAAGAAAAGGAATTTTGTATGTTTGGAAAAACGGTTTTTCCCAAACACTGCTTAGAGGGGATAAAGGGGCCAAGGGGGCACGGCTTTGATCTTTGCGCCATGGTGAACTAGGACTGAACTATCAAAACTAAGAATGGACTAGGGAGAACTAGGGGCGAAAACGGTGCCCCGAGTTCACTTTGAGTTTAGCCCACCTAGAGTTCACCCCTAGTTCACCGGCCTCGCGGACCGTGGTCAAACCTAGGACTTCCTAATTGACACACGAAATCCCTACCGCCACGCTAACATGCGTCGGGGACTTGTTGAAAAGCCAGACGTACACTATCGTAGTTTGCGCCTCCAATTCACTCCGAGTTTACCCCACACCTAGTTCAATCCTAGCTCATTGTGGCGATCAGACTGCGAAGATCAAAGCCGCTCCGTGGCCATCCCCTCTGGGCCACGACCCATACCATACAGTGAGGAAGTCAAGAACTTGTAAGAAACAAAGGCATGCTACCTATGTGTGTTTGTTTCCCCTGTTATCTCTCTCTAACCAAGGTCAAGGACTTGTGAAAATCAAGGGCCTGCTCAAGTGTGTCGAATGTTTCTATTCAATGAGCTCAATCTTTTGAGCAGATGTAGAAACATGGCAAGATTTGAAAACTTGGCATCCCTAGCAACCTACTAAATAAAGGTTAGAGCTCACTTCTCAAAAGTTGAGACATGAGCTTCCACAAAAAACTCTACATTTTTGCATCTTCAAGCTCGATGCTATGTTTACCCAAAGTTCATTGTGCACGCTAAACAAAATAAAATATGGCAAAATCATACTATCGCGTAACCTTAGTGATCAGAACAAATACATTACAACTACAAGGTTGTTTGCATCCAATTAAAATCTACTATCAATCATGTATACAATGTGTGCGGCACTGCCAAGGCATGACAAAATAATGACATCCAAAAGAGTACATGTGCCCTAGGAGGACTCGCCAAAAACCTTTTTTTCTAGCCAGAGAGAAAAAGAACACACTTTAAACTCTCCCACATTTTAGGTCAAATTTTTTTCGTTTTACACCAAAACTTGTAAAATTTTATCGATTTTCTTCATAGGCGAGCTCAGAATCTAGCGGAGTGTTTTATAGTTTTACCTAGGTAAAAATACATCAAAGGTTACTTTTTTGCAAACACTGTAGAGGTTGTGCAATACTTATAGAGCAAAAACCACCCATGGATTTATGACCTTCTGTAAGCAAAAAAAAATTGTCATAGAGAAAGAGACAAAGAGCTCTCTCTCTCTCTCTCTCTCTCTCTCTCTCTCTCTCTCTCTTTGTGTGTGTGTGTGTGTAGAAGATGGGAACAACTCTTAGCAGGCGGCTGGCGGGCGACTGCACCAGAAGCTTCCAAAAGCAGTAACCAGAGAGTTACCATTTTAACTTATAGTACACGGTTAGTTAGACGCCAGTCAGGGATTTTAAATAGGATCCCCTATTCTATTTTGAGAGCTCTCTAGATAGCTCTCTCTCAGACTAGATCCTCTAGATCTCTAGCCTCTTGTAACCCGATACTTTGTAATATATATCTAACCCCAATCCTTGTAATTGTAGCTTGAGCCATTGGTTGATGTACCTTGTAATCCCATTGAGTTGAAGCTCTTTCAATGCTCCTTCCAATTGTACTCTGTTTGGCTTCTGAGTAATGCAATTCCAATTCCAATCATTGTTTCCAGTGTCATTTCATTTCTAGTTCTAGTTTTGTATTTCAGTACTTTAAGTCTGGTCTGAAGTCTTAAGTCTAATATCAACTAACTCTAACCACCTCTCTGGAATAGATGTCTGAACACATCCATCTCATTCCATTTAGGTGAACATGGTGGCTTGAGCTAAATATCTATAGACAGGAGAACTATCTCTCAGTGGTGTTAGAGCGAATATATAGCAAACAAGAAAGAGGACACAGTGATAGAAAAATAAATAGATGACGTCAATGCCGACACTAATCATTATAGGAAGAAAAAACCCAGAGACAAAAAACCAGTACATAAAACCAGAGCCAGTCATATTACCGAACACTCCAACAATTTGAAAATTTCATTCCTAGTATTCAAAGGTGGAAAACGAGATGATCATGATGTACACATCCAAGCCTTTAAACAATATGCAGAGTTGAAAGATATCGATCAAGATGAATGGGGGGAATATTTTCCCCAGACTTTGAAGGGAAACATGGGTGATGAAGACATCCTTGTGTAAACTGGATAAGATTAAGCAAGGGAAGTTATCGGTTAGAAGCTATGTTGAGAAAATCAAAGAACTGACCAGACAATTACAAGAACCTTCCTCTGAGAAAAGAATGAGAGCCTAGTTTTTGAACGGCTTCAAAAGCAAGAAACTGAGAGAGCAAAAAGTACCAGCACCAACTAAGAAGTTCAATGACCTGGTACAGAAAGCATTGAAACTGGAGCAACAAGAAAAGAAGAAGAAGGGGCACAAGAAGAAACAGTCCAGTGAGAGTGAGTCTTGCACCGAAGAAAGTTCTAGTTCTAGTTCTAGCTCCATTTCATGTAAAAGTGAGTCAGATGAAAAGGGTAAGGGGAAGAAGAAGGGATCTTGGACCATAAATATAGAGGAAATGTCCAAACATATAGCTGAACTTGCGAGGACAAGACCCTCAGTCAAGAAGACAAAGATCTGGTGTTCCAAGTGTAGATCAAAGGACCATATGTCTAATGAATGTTCTCAATGCACTTGCTGTAAAGCCTTTGTGCATATGGCCTCGATGAGTCCATGATTGCTGCAGCGAAAAGTCTGGTAAATGAGACACGGCAAGTCAGAGTAAACTTAGCCAAAACTGGAGCCAATTTTCTGATGAAGGATCAACTGGAGGATTCATCACATAGCCAACCAGTAACCATACAAGAGGAAATGGGATAAAATTGTGAAGATACTCAAGAGGAGAAATCTGTTGGTTCAAACAGCAGCAGCTCTGGCAACAATGAACAAGATGAGATCTATGTGAAGGTCTGTGAACATATTTAGTAGTTGATAGTAGAATCGGATGACATCAGATGCACATTGCTAGAGGCCACAAAATTTATTAGACAAAAGAGGAAAGTTGAGGCTGAAGCTAAAGTCGTGGACTTGGCAGCTATTTGGCACAATGAGGTTCAAGTGATCCAAATAGATTAGAAGCCTTTGGAAACAATGGGAACCATTGTCTAGGGCAATTTTGGATCGGGGAGCTAGAGTAAATATCCTCACGAGCATCTGAGGCAGATGTTGGGGATAGCTGAGAGGAAGCGAGCCCCATTCAGAGTTAGAATGGCTGATCAGCGAGTAGTCCAAGCTACTAGGATGATTGAAAATATGCAAATCAGGGTCAGGAAGGAAAAGTTTAAGACCAATTTTCTGGTATTAGATGTGCAAAGGGGCCTATGGGATGCTGTTAGGGCGACCTTGGCTCAGAACGACTGGTTCGATTCATGATTATGCCAACCAGACTTTGACTGTTCAGAGCTCTAATAGAAGAATTCAAATCAAGACGAATAATACCATAAATTGGAAGAAGGCTCTAAGGCTTGAGAAGTTGTGTAAGAAGTATGGGACCAAAAAGATTACCTCTATGAACATTTTCCCTCTAAGAGAGATTAATCTAAGTGTTGTGCTTATGGATAAAGAGCAAACTGAAAGGCAAAGGCAACAATATCCTGAGCAGTTTACTGAGTTGAACTCTAGAGAGCAACCAATTCAGATAGATGGATGTTTGCCAAAACAGTCAGCATCAGCAAAACAATTTTAGAGCAGAGAAAGAAACAAGTTGAGTAAACTCAAATGATGGGAATATAGCGGTACCGACACTAGAAATTCAGAATGATCTTTTGGAAATCGATAATCCTTTCAATGATTACGCTGTTGGCATTTGAACTGAGAAAGAAGCAAAGTTAGTGGCAAAACAAAAGAGGCCCAAATTGGCTACTTTTAGATGACCAAGAGGTTGAGGAGTGGAATCTCGGCGCAGAAGACAATCCTAGAATAATTAAGATCAACAAGCACCTGAAGCCTGAGGTCAAAGAAAAGGCAAAGGAAATGTTCCACAAATACAAGGACGTATTTGCATGGGAATATACTGACCTGAAAGGAGTAGATCCAAAAGTGTGTCAACATTCAATTCATTTGAAGCCGAACGCCAGACCAGTCAATTTACAAAGTTACAGAATGAACCCTAACTATGCTAAGAACATGAAAGAGGAGATTGACAATCTTCACAAAGCAGGGTTCATCACAAAGGTAGCAAGTAGTGATTGGTTGTTTCCTATAGTGATAGTCCCCAGGACTACAATAAAATGAATTCTCCGACCATTAAGGACTCTTTTCCATTACCATTCACAGACATGATGCTGGATGAGATTGCAATCCACGAAATGTATAGCTTTGTGGACGACTATAGTGGCTACAATCAACTAAAGATTGCACATGAAGATAGGGCCAAGACTACATTTATCATTGAATGGGGAGCATCCAGGTTGAAACCAGTGGGATTTCTGAGGTAGGGATGGCGGATCGTGCCTTTAAAGCACCCAAGAATTCCCTTCTGCAACAATCGGAGATTGCAGAGGCTATCACTGTTGGGGATCCCTCTATCACTTATCAAGAAGCAGCTTGCCTTGCAAGCTAAGCTCCCCTTGCTTTTGGCTTCAGCGAGAGAGTCCCGAATAGATATGAATTGATCCAATGGATCCAAAGTCCTCAGCTTCTTGGGCATGGCGGTGCCATTGAAAGTACCACTTACCTCGCCAATGGATTCTGCTCACTTAGATTCAAGGATGACTCCGATTTCTTGAAGATTCTTGATAAAGGTCCCCTCATTTTCAACAGAACAACATTGTGTGTAGTTCCATGGGAGCCAGGTTTTGACTTGGCAAAGTCTCTCCAATGAATCCATCCTGTCTGGGTCGAATTTGTTGGGTTGCGTAGTTGGCTCTGGGACAACATCAAGAGGCTTGCCACTCAACACAGAACCCCGCTCTTTGTTCCTAACAAGAGGGGTCTTGGAAAGACCTCCAATTGGGTGTGCATAGGTTGGAACGTGTCTAGATCCCACCTAAGAGTATAGTGATCGATGTGTGGGCTAGACTCATAACAATCCCTCTCAACTTCTGGGCCTACTTTAAATCTTGCTTTGTAAGAGTATAGTGATCGATGTGTGGGCTAGACTCATAACAATCCCTCTCAACTTCTGGGCCTACTTTAAATCTTGCTTTGAATGTAACAAATTTGGGAACTTTTCCAAGGACTATCCCATGAAGGCTAAAGTAAGTACCAATCGTAAAGTGCAAGAGTCCAATCTAGGGGATGGCAATCAAGTTCTTGTTAGGGAAGCAGTCCTGGAAGAGAGTGAGAATCAAATGAAGAAAAATGAAGAGACAAAAATAGGGGAAGAAAAAGAGGCCATGATTTGCGATAAAGAAAATACAAAAATGAAGGAGAAGTCAGTGGATAAGCAGAGTACCATACCGCAAATCACTAAGTGTCCAAGCAATGAAAATATTTTTATCTTCCCTTCTGTTGCACCTAAACTTCTAACAATTACAACTATGCCGGTCGTGCAAGTTCCAGGGTTGAAGAGGGTCAAGAGGGTGAAGGTAGTGGCAAGACAATCCATGAAATTGGAAGCTACGGGTGCCTTAAAAGGGAAAGACACCTCTCCACCCCCCACCCCACTGAAAGGAGGGACCTTTGCCATCACTCTCCGCAACCCCTTTTAAGTGCTACTGGAAAAAAAGCCCCTAGATTCTGAAGAGCCATCAGATTCTCCTAAGTCCATTACTATGGTGAATGGACAGGCATTGGATGTTGAGGAATTTGTTCCCCTTTCCCAATGATGGATAATCTCACTATTCATTCTTGGAACGTAAAGGGATTGAAGAACCGAAAGAAGAGTGCCCTCTTCTGGGATGAAGTTAAGAAGGAGAAAGCAGTCAATTGTTGGGCCATCCAGCAGCACCAGCTGGATGCTCATAGCAAGAGAAAGCAGGATGTAGGAAAAAAGCTTGTATTCTATGTGAAGAATGTGATGGATTCAATGGTGTTCTACTTTTTGTAGACAGAGAATTGGAGCCAAAGATGGTTCTCAACCATCCCTTTGGCAGAGTCCTTGGAATTAGGATCAGGTGGGAAGATCAACCCCTCACCATAGTGAATGTGTATGGCCCTTGCAATGCAAAAGATCGATCTAAATTGTGGATGTATCTTAGGGATAATCCTATAGAAGGGGAGTGGATGATGGTTGGGGATTTCAATATGGTAGAGAAGAGCAAGGATAGAACAGATTCCGTCATATGTTGGCTAGCACTGAAAAGTCTAAATGGATTACCTTGTGTGAGAAGTGGGCTATGATTGATTTGTGGGAGGTAGGCCCCTGGAATAGCATGCCTGGGTTCACCTACACGAGTCTCCAGGATGCCTGCACCACCTCCAGGCTTGACAAATGTTATTACTCTCACCATGCAAACTAGATCACCTCGACGCTAGAGATGAAGGTGATCTCAACAAAAAGCCTAATGGATCACATGCCCTTACACAGTCAACTCAAGAAAGATAAAGGGGAGGGAGAGACCTTGAAAGGGGTGAAAAAGCTTCTTATAATAGGGACACACCTATTCAAAGACCGTTTTTTTAGAGGCCTCAAAAAGAAAGCATTGGGTAAGCTCAAGCAAGATGTGGATCTCAATAAACCTAATGCTTGGGATCTATTCACTCGAAGAATTCAAAAGCAATCAAAATGTAATGCTGTCATAAAATATAATATCTTACTTTACCAAATGATTTTCTCATATTAAATTGATCACTTAATATGGAAGATAAAAGGGGAACAAGAGTTAGGATATAGATATGTGCTTCTAGACCTATCTCAACAGGGGACCAAAAGGAGAAATGGTTGCATCTCAATAGGGGTCCAAAAGGAGACGGTCTACCAAATAGCGATGTGCAATAAGTGCTTCTAGGTTTACCTCATCAAGGGACCAAGAGGAGAGATGGTTACATCTCAATAGGGGTCCAAAAGGAGGTAGTCTATTAAAGAGCAACGTGCATCTAATGGAGCTTAAAAGACCTTAGGGTTAACTTCATTAAAGACCTCCAAAAGTTAGTGTTAAAAAATCCTTTGACCTTAATCAAGTTAGGGTTGACCTTGAGGTGGGAATCCTACCCAAGTATGAGGTGCTTTTCAGCTTGCTAACTAAAGTGCTTAAAGTGTTTGTGGGAACCTTGCCCAAAGCTTGAGGTGATTTTTATGCTTAAATACTAAGGTTCTTGAAGTGTTTAATTCAAAGATAAACTCTCAAGAGGCATAAATGGTTTCCATGCTTAAAAGACTAGGCTCTTGAAGTGTTCAATTCAAACATAATGACTTAAGAAGCATAAAAGACGCATGTTAAGATATCCTCCAAATGTGGTCCTCATGATGTGCTTGAATCCTATTGGATAGGCTTTAAAGAGGTCCAATGAGAATTTAGATGCATAAAAATAAATAATTAAGTTCTTTCTCTCATAGAGGAAAAACAAGACACATGTCCAAATGATATAATTAAATAATACACGAGAGAGAGAGAGAGAGAGAGAGAGAGAGAGAGAGAGAGAGAGAGAGAGAGAGAGAGGGGTGGACCAAGCATGAGAGGGGGTATACTCTCCCACACACACACACACACACACACACACATACTCTCATTGTGTGGAGTGCAAAGTGTAGGAGCTCCATCTCCTTCTCCAAGCTTGTTGAGAAGTTGAGAGCCTACACCAACAATCTTGGCTATGGAATGCAAATCCAACCAAGAGCCATGCTTCAATGCTTAAGCTTGCCATATTCTTCATCTTCATTACTATGCTATTATGTTATACTAAGCAAGAAGTGTAATGATAAGTGAGGAACTATTTCTTTCTCCTATGGATGATTCTTCTTCCTCTTCCCTACCCTCATTCCCCGCTAGCTCTCTCCACCTTCGAAGGTGTTTGAGGCCTTGGGACTGAGGCTTGGGATAGTTAATGCCTTTTTCAAAGTTTATGTTATGCTCGTGATGCATGAAGCTTTCTATCTTCATAGCATCACCAAGGTCACAAGGAACACAAAGATTGTATTGTACCAAGTCTCTCTTAATGGGAGAATCTATAATACAAACGCCTTTTGGAGGGGTGACCGGCTCCAAGTAAATTCGGTCCTCAACTATTGTCATGTTCTCTAATACTCTCTCTCTTGCAAAAATATTGTTCATGCCAAGTTAATTAAGTACTATGTTTATGTTGTTACCATCAATTAAGTCCACCCTCTATGTTCTCAAAGTGATCTACAAAAATGCTCACTCTCATTCTCTTAATTCCGCTATTCTCAAAGTTCATAGTCCATTCCCATTACACATGCCCTCAGATTAAAAAAACTAGTGAGACGCACCTCAAGCATCTCACATCGAAGGTGGCTCGCCTAACTCAAGAAAGGTTGTTGGGCTAACTACCAAGGGTGAGCATAAACGATGGCTCAAAGATTAATCTAACTTGGCTAATGAAAAACTTGGGGAAATCAAGAAGGAAAATTTGCTCGCCAAGGAGACCTTCTTACAACCGAAAGTCTCTAATCAAGCACATTTTCAAGGCTTTGAAAGTCAAGAAGATCTGGGGCCACGTCCACTTGCTCTATGATCAGAATGCGAATGCAGTACAGAACCAAGATGAGATAGCTGGTCTAATGCTGAACTATCTAAGCCAGATTATTGGCTAGCCAGAGACTCAGTCCCAGGAAGTGGATGAAGCTAGAGCGACTTTGCTTGAGAGTGTCGAGATATGCCTTGCCTATGATGGTATATGAGTCCAACCAGATGTATCCAAAGACATTATCCCAAGGGTGCATTGCAGCCATACAGTCTAGATGGGACATTGTTGATAATTCCATAGGCCAGATGATGGAAGTGCAGGCATCCATCTCCACCTCGGACATAATAAAAAAAAGAGCTTAAAGCGTCGAAAGAGGCACTGGAGCAGGTAAAGAAAGACAAAGCTAACTGGGCACAAGAGATTCTTGAATTACAGCTCCAGCAGCAGAGCCATGACAAAGATGCGCAGGTCCTTTAGAAGAAGATCGCAATTAATTGATCTGAATAGGGTGTTGTATGAGGAGAAGAAAATTGTGCAACAAGACATTGAATAGGTTCAGTGAGACGTTGACTGATTCCAGACGTTGCTAGAAGCAAAGAGAGCGGACTATAAGAAGTTGTACTAGCAACACCGCCTGACAAAAGAGGAAATAAAGGAAAAATATATTTATCACTCTCTGGTATATAAAAACAAATAAAGATGACAAAATGACTTTGAATGTGGCTGATCTGGAAAATGTAATCAAATCTATTCAGTCGGATCTCTAAGAGATGGCTAGCACATACACCACAACACTGGTGAGTGAATCACTCACACAGTACTTAAAGAACCAGAAGAAACAAGAGGAGCACTATGAGGATGAGGATAGGGATAAAGATGATCAGAACCAGGACCAACAAACTCAAAAGGAAGACAATGATGATGATGGTGACGATCAGGGTGGACAAAACACAGGGGTCAACCGTT
Source organism: Adiantum capillus-veneris (assembly GCF_014529385.1). Classification (NCBI taxonomy): domain Eukaryota; kingdom Viridiplantae; phylum Streptophyta; class Polypodiopsida; order Polypodiales; family Pteridaceae; genus Adiantum; species Adiantum capillus-veneris. The sequence goes on from NC_140943.1 coordinate 147,527,673, forward strand.
TGTCCATCAACAACTACTAGGAGCCATCCTCCAGACCATGCCACAGATAGGCTTGCTGAGGATCAACCACCACCGGTGGGGACAACCAACGGAATCCACGTGATCATGAACAAACTGGTAGGTAGGTAGATCATAGTCAGTGTAAGGGCAAGGCCATTCTTTTAGAACCAGACTATGAATCTAACCGCAATTACTCTAATGAGTTACTAACACTAAATAAAAGTCTAAGAAAGCAAAAGCATCTCCAAATCCAACAATATTTAGACGACGACACAATCTACTCAAATCTGGAGAGGTTTTAGATGTATGTGGGAGCGAGATGGATGGTGGCAGATTGGAAGTTGGCCGGTTATCATAACAAGACAGTCCGCCATCCCTCACACATCCGAGCTATGTCCAAAAACTGGATAGGGTCCTCGAATGGTGCTTAACAAATTGATAAAGCCATAAACCCAGCAGTAAAAGACTTAACCACTACGGATTTGAAGTCTCTGGGGATACAGGTAGAGTTGTTATTGTGGGCACCAGAACAACCTACAAAGGCATGAAAGATATCTGGATGCAAATCAAAGAGATGCTCATACAGATGCAGAGTGCCAGGGGAATTCTAGACCTAAGGGTCAAAACTTTACTGGAAAACAATGCGACTAGCAGTCGAGGACCCAAGACCAGAATAACTCTTAATGAGTAGGAGAAGCACCCAAAAATCTTATTCCATCTGGTGCGGATCTCCAGAAAGATGATGCAACAGGAGAATCAAATGATTATGAGCTTTCTAGAGTTTATACATGATTCTCCTATACCTGATTCTCCGACGCTTTTATATGCATTCTTGCCATGGGTAATTGTGTCATCTTGCTCCTTTCCAGCACTCTACCCACCTCACACTCAGCCTGCAGACCGCCAATTGTATGTTTAGATAACAGACGGGCTCAGGGTCTCATATGAGGAAGCTTCCACGGAGTGGCTGGCATGGAATCAAGTCCTACAAGAGGTGCTGAAGAAGATAGTGGTTAGTGAGCACTCTTGAACCCTTCAAAGTACTTTACAAACCTCCCAAAAGGAGGCACCGGACAAGAAGAAATTCAGATGGACAGATAATGGCTAAAATCAAAACGCCACTAAAATTTTTGGTCGTTATACCAAAATTCAAGAAAGGGGAGGAGAGATGTAGAAGGTGGGAACATCTCTTAGCAAGCGGCTGGCAGGCGATTGCACCAGAAGCTTCCAAAAGAAGTAACCAAAGAGTTACCATGGTAACTGATAGTACACCTTTAGATCCTTTAGATCTCTAGACCTCATGTAACCCGATACTTTGTAATCTAGATCTAACCCCAAGCCTTATAGTTGTATCTTGAGCCATTGGTTGATGTACATTGTAATCCCATTGAGTTGAAGCTCTTTCAGTGTTGCTTCCAGTTGTACTCTATTTGGCTTCTGAGTAATGCAATTCTAGTTCCAGTCATTGTTTCCAATGTCATTCATTTCCAGTTCCGAATCTATCTTTCAGTACTCTGAAGTCTTAAGTCTAATATCAACTAACTCTAATGACCACTCTGGAATAGTTGTCTGAACACATCTAACTCATTGTACTCTCTCGCTCTCTCTCTCTCTCTCTCTCTCTCTCTCTCTCTCTCTCTCTCTCTCTCTCTCTCTCTCTCTCTCTCTCTCTCACACACACACACACACACACACACACATACACATGTACGCATACACACACACACACACGCACGCACGCACATGTACGCATACACACACACGCACAAAATATGATAAGCCAAAAAATTCAGAATGCACGAAGATGTTGTTGGGCAAACAAAATTGGGGCCACCTCTATAGCTATTTCTCCAAATACTGCTCCACACACAAAACTTGCTGTTACCATATACATGTGGTAGTGATGTGTGTGAACACACTAGGACCGCCGGGGCATTTTTTTCCTCTTTAGGAGGTTTTTTCCCCCGAGCATTGTATATACGCCCATCACTCTAGGGCTATCTATCTTTCCATTGCACACTAAGTAACACACTCTCTATTGTGTGCCTTGAGCTTCCTTCGTCTTCTCCAAGCTGTGTGCGTTTCTCTGCAACCCTAATTCCAACAATTGGTATCAGAGCAGGTCACGTCCTCCCTGGCTTAGTCGCCAGCTGCTCCAGCACACGCCTGCTCACTTTCTCCGATTTCAGTGAGCTTTGGCGAGCGTTGGCTCATTCGACCTCCGTTTCCACTACAGGCAGTACTGCACAAGCTATTTCGTCATTTTGTGCAGAATTTGTGTCAGTGCCATTTTCTGCATAACAGGTGCCTTGTAGTCTTCTACGGTCTGTGCCATATAGCATAGGTTGTTCCCGCTCCGTTTCTCCTATTTTCGGGCAGTTTTCACATCAGGTGCAGCATTTACCATGGCTGACAACAACAACACAGATGTGTTCAACATGTTTGCTGCTGAGGACAGGTTGGATGGGGACAACTACCCTATGTGGGCTTATATGATGCAACATGTTCTTGTGTCAAAGGGTGTCTGGAACATTGTGCAGGGCATTGATGTACGTCTTGGTTCTGAGGATGTAGGCGATGTTGAGGATGTTGCAGGTCTTGCTGCAAGGATTGCAACTGTTAGAGTTGTTTTGCCTACGGCAGAACAAGCTCGTTGGGATGTTAAGGATGCGCAGGCTCATGCATTGATTGCGTTGTCTGTGAAGCGTACCATTGTTCCTCACATCCGTTCAGCAAAATCTGCAAAACAGGCTTGGGATATTTTAGCAGGTCTTTATGCAAGCCGCAATGAGGCTAAAATTTCTTTGTTGCGTAAAGAGCTGGAGTTGAAGATTATGCATGAGGAAGATGATATGGACACTTTCCTTGCTAGTGTCAAGGATATCAATGAGCAGCTTATTTCTACAGGTGAAGTCATTTCAGAAAGTTCCCTTGTGCAGACTGTTCTTGATGCCTTACCAGATTCCTACCAGACTTTTGCTAGTACTTGGAGACTGATGACCCAAGGAAATCCTGAAGTTGTCAAGTTTGATGCATTATGCACATTGCTGTTGCAAGAGTCACTTTCTAGAAAAAACAGGACTAGGCAGCGTGCAGTTGAACAGGCTTTTATTGCTTCTCAAAGAAAGGGTGGTAACAGTAATGCAGCCACTTCTTATGGTTCTGCTGCGAGTGGCAAAAATTCTCTTCCTAATGCTTCTGCTGGCAGTACTTCGTTCGGCAATTCTGGTGATAAGGGCAAAAAGAAGATGCGTTGCCATTATTGTAAAGCCAATGATCACTTGATCACGTCGTGTCCTAAGTTGAAGGCCAAAGAGGCTAAGAAGAAAGAGGGTGGTTCCACTGCAAATGCTGGTTCCACTACAAATGCAGCCATTGTTGAGTCTTCTGTGAAAGGAGACTGTGTTGCTGATGTTGATGCAAAATGGGCTTTTAGTGCAGAGTGCACTTACAAGCCTGCTGTCCATGATGCATGCTTGTCAGTTGCTGCAGATTCACATGTGTGGTATTTCGAAAGTGGTGCTACAAAGCACATTACCTCACATCGTGAATTGTTTATCTCTGTCGAGTCTGTCCCTCATGGGAATTCAGTCACTTGTGCCAACAACGCCTCTTATCCAGTTCAGGGAGTTGGAAAGATTGTGCTCACTGCTGCTAATGGCAGTTCCTTCACACTTGTTGATGCACTTTATGTACCTGGGATCAAGAAGAATCTCTTGTCTGTATCCGCACTTGCTAGACTTGGACTTGTAGTCAAATTTGTGGATGATAGATGTACAGTTCATGATCTCAGTTTTGGTGATGAAATTGTTGCATCTGGCCTTTTGTGCCGTGGGCTGTATAAGCTCACTTTGTATGACAAGTGTGGACAAAGTTTTGCAAATGCTGTTGCAGATTCAAGGGCTATTCTGATGCAAAACTTTGGCATGCACGATTTGGTCATCTGAATTTTGCCAGTTTGCTGCGTTTGCAGAAATCTGATATGGTTGCTTCTTTGCCACCTCTTGAAGCACGTGTCAAACATGTTTGTGAAGGATGTGTTTTGGGTAAGATGCAGCGTTCTAAGTTTCCAAAGGATGGTTCAGTTCGGGCCACATGCAGGTTGCAGCTTGTGCATAGTGATGTTTGTGGGCCCATGCAAACTCCGTCCTTGGGCAATTACCTGTACTTCGTGACTTTCATTGATGATTACTCAAGGCATGCATGGGTATTTCCACTTAAAGCGAAGACCGAAGTTTTTATGTGCGTCAAACAATTTCTGGCTATGGCTGAAAATGTCTTGAAATGTACTATGGGCACCCTCCGTTCCGATCGAGGGGGGGAGTATATGTCTCATGAATTTAATGCATTTCAGGCTAGTCGTGGGATAAAAGAAAATTTACTGGCGAGAGTCTAGTCGTAGTCGTTCAGGCTCTCGCCATGCATCTTATGCATCAGATTGTTATGCTTTGGCTGTGTCTAGCTTACATGATGTTGAGGAGCCTCTGACTTTTGATGAAGCACAAAATTCAGAAAATTGGATGGCTGTCATGCAATCAGAATATGATGCACTTATAGAGAATGACACATGGACTTTATGTGATTTGCCTCCTAGAAAAAAGGCCATTGGTACGAAGTGGGTTTACAAGTTGAAACGCAAGCCGGATGGTGAGAATCGATCGCCATAAGTCTCGACTTGTTGCAAAGGGTTATGCACAACAAAAAGGCATAGATTATGAAGAGACTTTTGCTCCCACTTGTCGTATGACTATTGTGCGTTTTCTATGTGCATTGGTAGCTCATTTTGGTTGGGATGTACGTCAGTCAAACATTGTTACTGCTTTCTTGAATGGTGACATATTTGAGGAAGTTTATGTAACGCAGCCTCGCGGTTTTGTCATAAAAGGACAAGAGGACAAAGTGTGCAGATGTAAGAAGGCTTTGTTGGGTTGAAGCAATCTCCTCGTGCTTGGTATGAGAAAGCTGACACTCATTTGGTCAAACAAGGCTTTCGTAACAGTCCAACAGAAAGCACATTGTATGTAAAGCGTGAGGGTGATGTACTTCTCATTGTGGTTCTTTATGTTGATGATTTGCTGATCACTGGACCAAATGAGAGACATATTGCTGAGTTTAAGGCTGATTTGAATGCTACTTTCAAGATGAAAGTTTTGGGGCCGTTGCATCATTATTTGGGCATACAGTTTAAGCAGTGTGATGGTGGTATTGCCTTGTGTCAGAAAAGTTACATAGAGACATTGCTATGTAAGTTTGGACTTGAGGATTACAAACCTATTGCCACTCCCATGGAAACATGTTTGAAGTTGAGTCTACATGATGCTGGCGATCTTGCTGATGTCACTCTTTACCAAACTGCTGTTGGCTGCCTCATTTATGTATGCAACACGAGGCCGGATATTCAGTTTGCAGTCTCACAGGTCAGCAGATTTATGCATAGCCCAGGGTCTAAGCATTGGCAGGCTGTCAAGAGGATTTTTCACTACCTTAGTGGCACTTTACATCGTGGCTTGTTTTATCCCAAGGGGGGATCATTGCCGCCAGACTTACATGCTTTTTCGGACTCAGATTGGGCTGGTTGTTTTGACACGAGAGTGTCCACAAGTGGTTTTTGTTTCATGCTTGGCAGTTCATGTATATCATGGTTGAGCAAGAAGCAACCTACTGTGGCCACTTCGAGTTGTGAGGCTGAGTACAGGGCAGTCTTCACAGCTACGGTTGAGTGTGTATGGCTCAGACGCCTTATGGCTGATTTGGGTGTTGGACAGGACACTGCCAACACTATCTACACTGACAGTCAGAGCGCATTGGCAGTTGTGAGGAACCCAGTTTTTCATGCTCGCACAAAGCACATTGAGGTGCATTACCACTATGTCAGGGAGAGGCTCTCAACAGGAGAGATTAGCTTGGCTTATGTGCCAACACAGGACAACCTTGCAGATCTTTTCACAAAGGCATTGTCTCATGAGAAGCTTGAAGCTTTCCGCAAAGCTTTGGGCTTACTCCCTTTTGTGGACTGATCCTGTCCTCAGGGCATGGCACTTCCCTTTACTCATGTGCTAGCTCTCGTTCACCGCATCACTCCAGGGGGGATTTGTTACCATATACATGTGGTAGTGATGTGTGTGAACACACTAGGACCGCCGGGGCATTTTTTCCCTCTTTAGGAGGTTTTTTCCCCCGAGCATTGTATATACGCCCATCACTCTAGGGCTATCTATCTTTCCATTGCACACTAAGTAACACACTCTCTATTGTGTGCCTTGAGCTTCCTTCGTCTTCTCCAAGCTGTGTGCATTTCTCTTCAACCCTAACACCTGCACCACAAATCATATTAAAAGAATCTCTTAAAACCCCTAACACAAAAGGATGTGATCCCTTGGGAACTTTAATATCAAAAGCTCGCCCGAAACGCCACATGGAAGCACAAAAGCACCTACCTTGGCATGAATTTATAGCACGCTCCAACCAATGCATTTGAAGACAAGAGCTCCTCTTCATAAAACAAAGCTTACATATCTCACATCACAATTGAGCTCTCAAGATACTCTATACACCATTTATGCTGACATGCTACCATAAGTTGTGCTCTGCAAGAAGGAATACACAGTAATTGGAACACCACAACTTCACATTGGGTGCTTCAAACCTTGAAAAAATCTCTAAAACCTCTACAAAACAAGTGATGAACATGAACAATTCCCAAATTACACACAAATCTGTGAAAAATTGGCACGAATTGAAGGCTGCCATGTGTACAAAAGGCTATAGAGGGCAAAACTTGCATCCAAAATCACAAGGGAGGCTCCATGAGCCAAAGCCCACAAAATTCTAATAATAAGTAGCCCCCTACTTCTTATGACTTACATATCACTTATATACAATAAACACTTAAAATTGCACACATACACGCACATACAATGACCAACTAACTAGCACTACATAGGCAACTTGCCTTGTAGAATGTATGTGATATACCAAGCCAAAAAGGCCCAAGAAAAGGCCACAAAAGAAACTCATAACACTCTCATATTACTCTATTTCATCTCCATATGTACAATATTTACAAAAATGAGGCCTTAAAAATGTGCCTAACAATGTACAATATGTCAACATTTTCCTGTGGTTTTGCGATTGATGAGCACGAGAGGTGACAACCTTGCATGACTCTGTCTACAACACTGACCCTCTACCTCTTATTGCAGTTTCAAAGCATCACTTCAACCTAGATTCACACAATCCTAGAGAGAGAGAGAGAGAGAGAGAGAGAGAGAGAGAGAGAGAGAGAGAGAGAGAGAGAGAGAGAACTCATTATCATCCTTGAAGGTAAAATATGACCTATTGGACCCAAACAAGCATATCATGTGGTCTCTCTAGAGCTAGTTAGTGACTCTTGATGCTCAAGTGAGACTTTGAAACTAATATTGTTCATAAATTCCAAGACATAAGCTTGAAGATAATCATTGGTGCCATAATATTACGATCTACATATCTAATCTCATAGGTTAGAAAGCAGAATCTTTCACATGTATATGCAGCATATCTTGAAAACACTTTATCTCCTTTTGTGATAGAGAATCCTCATCTCCAATCTTTAATTCATGAAGTGTTTCTTTGGTGAATTTATTCCCTATCTTCGTCTAATCTTGAGAGTAAATTGTTAAGTTGGTCATTGGGGGGGGGGGGGGGGGGGGGGGGGGGGGGGGGGGGGGGGGGGGGGGGGGGGAGGAGAGAGAGCCTTGTAGATTTTGTCTAATAAAGGTAAGTCCTAGAGAGCATCCGAAAAAATATTTGAAAACCCTCACAGAGCAATCAAGATAGAATAATGAGATTCCTTGCATCGATCAAGAACACATGCCTTTCTAATCGAAGCCTCTTTGTCCTTATTCCAGGCTACCTCATGTGTAGAGCTTTGATAAAGTGAGCATGTGTCTATGCACATGGTTATGAGTAGTATTGCTCATGTGTGGTTGGAGAAATTGCAACTAATACACTTCCTTATGCAAATCACCATTCAAAAGTGTAGTCTTTATATCCAATTGATGTACAATCTAACCATTATGAACTACTGATGCATAAATTCTATGAATGGCAGTCATACAACAAGTGGAATCAAAAGTCTCATGAAAATCAATGCCCTTAACCTAAGCATACCCTTTTGCCACAAGTATTGCCTTATAGAGATCAACACTACCATCAGGCTGACATTTCAACTTGAAAACCCACTTAGTACCAATGGCATTTTTGCCAGGAGGCAAGTCACTCAAAAACCATGAGCCATCATACTCAGATTGCATTTTAGCCATCCAAAATTCTATATTTTGTGCTTCATGAAATGACATATGCTCTTCCTCATCTATCATAGCCAAAACATAATGATCTCATGCATAAGAGGCATGCTAAAAACTTGAATGAGTATGACTAAACAAAGTTGCACCATATTTACTGTCACAGAAAGTTTGCACCAGCCATCTTGGCATACCTCTAGCCTGCTCATTTTCAGCTCTATCATCATCAATTATCTGCATTAAAAAATGTCTTATCTGTAACATCATTTGAAACTTGCATTGGCTACACATGTGCCTCATTAGGATTTATGTTCATAA